>NC_079205.1:19693561-19776884 GCF_026745355.1 Beta vulgaris subsp. vulgaris | reverse complement strand
GACGAACCCCTTAGAAATGGTAAAAAAAAACATGTCAGGTTTTGGAATCGCTCAATTCTGGTATCCTAGCTAGGAGTTAGGCCCAAATTACGATTTTGGGCCTAGATGAGCACGAAACAAACGCGAAAAATCGGACTTCAAGGAATTCAGCTTCTGAGCTCACGAACCCCTTAGAAATGGTAAAAAAAAACATGTCAGGCTTTGGAATCGCTCAATTTGATTTCCGAGCTAGGAGTTAGGCCCAAATTACGATTTTGGGCCTAAAGCAGAAGAAAACGACGGAAAAATCGGAGTTCAAGGAATTCAGCTTCGGCCCTCACGAACCCCTTATAAATGGTAAAAAAAAAACATGTCGCTCTTTGGAATCGCTCAATTTGGTCCGAGCTAGAGTAGGCCCAAATTACGATTTTGGGCCTAATGACCGAAACAGACGCGAAAAATCGGACTTCAAGAATTCAGCTTCTGAGCTCAGAACCCCTTAGAAATGGTAAAAAAACATGTCAGGCTTTGGAATCGCTCAATTTGATGTCCGAGCTAGGAGTTAGGCCCAATTACGATTTTGGCCTAGTGAGCAAGAAACAGACGCGAAAAAATCGGACTTCAAGAATTCAGCTTCTGAGCTCACGAACCCCTTAGAAATGGTAAAAAAACATGTCAGGCTTTGGAATCGCTCAATTCTAATGTCCGAGCTGGGTTAGGCCCAAATTTACGATTTTGGCTAATGAGCAGAAACAGACGCGAAAAATCGACTTCAAGGAATTCAGCTTCTGAGCTCACGAACCCTTAGAAATGGTAAAAAAACATGTCAGGTTCTGGAATCGCTCAATTCTGATGTCCGGCTAGGAGTAGGCCCAAATTACATTTTGGGCCTAATGAGCACGAAACAAGCGAAAAATCGGAATTCAAGGAATTCAGCTCTGAGCTCACGAACCCCTTAGAAATGGTAAAAAAAACATGTCAGGCTTTGGAATCCTCAATTATGATGTCCGAGCTAGACTAGGCCCAAATTACGATTTTGGCCTAGATGAGCACGAAACAAACGCGAAAAATCGGACTTCAAGGAATTCAGCTTCTGAGCTCACGAACCCTTAGAAATGGTAAAAAAAAACATGTCAGGCTTTGGAATCGCTCAATTTTGGTGTCCGAGCTAGGAGTTAGGCCAAATTACGATTTTGGGCCTAGATGAGCACGAAACAACGCGAAAAATCGGACTTCAAGGAATTCAGCTTCTGAGCTCACGAACCCCTTAGAAATGGTAAAAAAAACATGTCAGGCTTTGGAATCGCTCAATTCTGATGTCCGAGCTAGGAGTTAGGCCCAAATTACGATTTTGGCCTAGATGAGCACGAAAAAAACGCGAAAAATCGGACTTCAAGGAATTCAGCTTCTGAGCTCACGAACCCCTTAGAAATGGTAAAAAAAACATGTCAGGCTTTGGAATCGCTCAATTCTGATGTCCGAGCTAGGAGTTAGGCCCAAATTACGATTTTGGGCCTAGATGACACGAAACAGACGCGAAAAATCGGACTTCAAGGAATTCAGCTTCTGAGCTCACGAACCCCTTAGAAATGGTAAAAAAAACATGTCAGGCTTTGGAATCGCTCAATTTTGGTGTCCGAGCTAGGAGTTAGGCCAAATTACGATTTTGGGCCTAGAGAAGAAAACACGCGAAAAATGGACTTCAAGGAATTCAGCTTCTGAGCTCACGAACCCCTTAGAAATGGTAAAAAAAACATGTCAGGCTTTGGAATCGCTCAATTCTGATGTCCGAGCTAGGAGTTAGGCCCAAATTACGATTTTGGCCTAGATGAGCACGAAACAGACGCGAAAAATCGGACTTCAAGGAATTCAGCTTCTGAGCTCACGAACCCTTAGAAATGGTAAAAAAACATGTCAGGCTTTGGAATCGCTCAATTTATGTCCGAGCTAGGAGTTAGGCCCAAATTACGATTTTGGTTCCAAATGAGCACGAAACAGACGCGAAAAATCGGACTTCAAGGAATTCAGCTTCTGAGCTCACGAACCCCTTAGAAATGGTAAAAAAAACATGTCAGGTTTGGAATCGCTCAATTCTGATGTCCGAGCTAGGAGTTACCCAAATTACGATTTTGGGCCTAGATGAGCACGAAACAGACGGAAAAATCGGACTTCAAGGAATTCAGCTTCTGAGCTCACGAACCCCTTAGAAATGGTAAAAAAACATGTCAGGCTTTGGAATCGCTCAATTTGATGTCCGAGCTAGGAGTTAGGCCCAAATTACGATTTTGGGCCTAGATGAGCACGAAACAACGCGAAAAATCGGACTTCAAGGAATTCAGCTTCTGAGCTCACGAACCCTTAGAAATGGTAAAAAAACATGTCAGGCTTTGGAATCGCTCAATTCTGGTGTCCGAGCTAGGAGTTAGGCCCAAATTACGATTTTTGGCCTAGATGAGCACGAAACAGACGCGAAAAATCGGACTTCAAGGAATTCAGCTTCTGAGCTCACGAACCCCTTAGAAATGGTAAAAAAAACATGTCAGGCTTTGGAATCGCTCAATTCTGATGTCCGAGCTAGGAGTTAGGCCCAAATTACGATTTTGGGCCTAGATGAGCACGAAACAGACGCGAAAAATCGGACTTCGAAGAATTCAGCTTCTGAGCTCACGAACCCCTTAGAAATGGTAAAAAAACATGTCAGGCTTTGGAATCGCTCAATTCTGATGTCCGAGCTAGGAGTTAGGCCCAAATTACGATTTTGGGCCTAGAAGAGAAACAACGCGAAAAATCGGACTTCAAGGAATTCAGCTTCTGAGCTCACGAACCCCTTAGAAATGGTAAAAAAACATGTCAGGCTTTGGAATCGCTCAATTCTGATGTCCGAGCTAGGAGTTAGGCCCAAATTACGATTTTGGGCCTAGAGGGACAGAAACACGCGAAAAATCGGACTTCAAGAATTCAGCTTCTGAGCTCACGAACCCCTTAGAAATGGTAAAAAAAACATGTCAGGCTTTGGAATCGCTCAATTCTGGTGTCCGAGCTAGGAGTTAGGCCCAAATTACGATTTTGGGCCTAGATGAGCACGAAACAGACGCGAAAATCGGACTTCAAGGAATTCAGCTTCTGAGCTCACGAACCCCTTAGAAATGGTAAAAAAAACATGTCAGGCTTTGGAATCGCTCAATTCTGATGTCCGAGCTAGGAGTTAGGCCCAAATTACGATTTTGGGCCTAGTGAGCACGAAACAGACGCGAAAAATCGGACTTCAACGAATTCAGCTTCTGAGCTCACGAACCCCTTAGAAATGGTAAAAAAAACATGTCAGGCTTTGGAATCGCTCAATTCTGATCCGAGCTAGGAGTTAGGCCCAAATTACGATTTTGGGCCTAATGAGCACGAAACAGACGCGAAAAATCGGACTTCAAGGAATTCAGCTTCTGAGCTCACGAACCCCTTAGAAATGGTAAAAAAACATGTCAGGCTTTGGAATCGCTCAATTTGATGTCCGAGCTAGGAGTTAGGCCCAAATTACGATTTTGGGCCTAGTTGAGCACGAAACGACGCAAAAATCGGACTCAAGAATTAGCTTCTGAGTCACGAACCCTTAGAAATGGTAAAAAAACATGTCAGCTTGAGCACGAACTCGCTCTAAAATGGTAAAAAACATGTCAGCTTGAATCCTCATTTGATGTCGAGCTAGGAGTTAGGCCCAAATTACGATTTTGGGCCTAGATGAGCACGAAACAACCGAAAAATCGGACTTCAAGGAATTCAGCTTCTGAGCTCACGAACCCTTAGAAATGGTAAAAAAACATGTCAGGCTTTGGAATCGCTCAATTCTGATGTCCGAGCTAGGAGTTAGACCAAAATTACGATTTTGGGCCTAGATGAACACGAAACAACGCGAAAAATCGGACTTCAAGGAATTCAGCTTCTGAGCTCACGAACCCCTTAAAAATGGTAAAAAAACATGTCAGGCTTTGGAATCGCTCAATTCTGATGTCCGAGCTAGGAGTTAGGCCAAATTACGATTTTGGGCCTAGATGAGCACGAAACAGACGCGAAAAATCGGACTTCAAGGAATTCAGCTTCTGAGCTCACGAACCCCTTAGAAATGGTAAAAAAAACATGTCAGGCTTTGGAATCGCTCAATTCTGATGTCCGAGCTAGGAGTTAGGCCAAATTACGATTTTGGGCCTAGGAGAGAAAACGACGCGAAAAATCGGACTTCAAGAATTCAGCTTCTGAGCTCACGAACCCCTTAGAAATGGTAAAAAAAACATGTCAGGCTTTGGAATCGCTCAATTCTGATGTCCGAGCTAGGAGTTAGGCCCAAATTACGATTTTGGGCCTAGATGAGCACGAAAAACGCGAAAAATCGGACTTCAAGGAATTCAGCTTCTGAGCTCACGAACCCTTAAAATGGTAAAAAAAACATGTCAGGCTTTGGAATCGCTCAATTCTGATGTCCGAGCTAGGAGTTAGGCCCAAATTACGATTTTGGGCCTAGATGAGCACGAAACAGACGCGAAAAATCGGACTTCAAGGAATTCAGCTTCTGAGCTCACGAACCCCTTAGAAATGGTAAAAAAAACATGTCAGGCTTTGGAATCGCTCAATTCTGATGTCCGAGCTAGGAGTTAGGCCCAAATTACGATTTTGGCCTAAGAGATCACGAAACGACCGAAAAATCGGACTTCAAGGAATTCAGCTTCTGAGCTCACGAACCCCTTAGAAATGGTAAAAAAAACATGTCAGGCTTTGGAATCGCTCAATTCTGATGTCCGAGCTAGGAGTTAGGCCCAAATTACGATTTTGGGCCTAGATGAGCACGAAACACGCGAAAAATCGGACTTCAAGGAATTCAGCTTCTGAGCTCACGAACCCCTTAGAAATGGTAAAAAAAACATGTCAGGCTTTGGAATCGCTCAATTCTGGTGTCCGAGCTAGGAGTTAGGCCCAAATTACGATTTTGGGCCTGATGAGCACGAAACAGACGCGAAAAAGACTTCAAGGAATTCAGCTTCTGAGCTCACGAACCCCTTAGAAATGGTAAAAAAAACATGTCAGGCTTTGGAATCGCTCAATTTGATGTCCGAGCTAGGAGTTAGGCCCAAATTACGATTTTGGGCCTAGGAAAAAACAGACGCGAAAAATCGGACTTCAAGGAATTCAGCTTCTGAGCTCACGAACCCCTTAGAAATGGTAAAAAAAACATGTCAGGCTTTGGAATCGCTCAATTCTGATGTCCGAGCTAGGAGTTAGGCCCAAATTACGATTTTGGGCCTAGATGAGCACGAAACAGACGCGAAAAATCGGACTTCAAGGAATTCAGCTTCTGAGCTCACGAACCCCTTAGAAATGGTAAAAAAAACATGTCAGGCTTTGGAATCGCTCAATTCTGATGTCCGAGCTAGGAGTTAGGCCCAAATTACGTTTTGGGCCTAGATGAGCACGAAACAACGCGAAAAATCGGACTTCAAGGAATTCAGCTTCTGAGCTCACGAACCCCTTAGAAATGGTAAAAAAAACATGTCAGGCTTTGGAATCGCTCAATTCTGATGTCCGAGCTAGGAGTTAGGCCCAAATTACGATTTTGGGCCTAGAGAGAGAAACGTACGCGAAAAATCGGACTTCAAGGAATTCAGCTTCTGAGCTCACGAACCCCTTAGAAATGGTAAAAAAAACATGTCAGGCTTTGGAATCGCTCAATTCTGATGTCCGAGCTAGGAGTTAGGCCCAAATTACGATTTTGGGCCTAGAGGAGCACGAAACAGACGCGAAAAATCGGACTTCAACGAATTCAGCTTCTGAGCTCACGAACCCCTTAGAAATGGTAAAAAAAACATGTCAGGCTTTGGAATCGCTCAATTCTGATGTCCGAGCTAGGAGTTAGGCCCAAATTACGATTTTGGGCCTAGATGAGCACGAAACAGACGCAAAAAATCGGACTTCAAGGAATTCAGCTTCTGAGCTCACGAACCCCTTAGAAATGGTAAAAAAAACATGTCAGGCTTTGGAATCGCTCAATTCTGATGTCCGAGCTAGGAGTTAGGCCCAAATTACGATTTTGGGCCTAGATGAGCACGAAACGACGCGAAAAATCGGACTTCAAGGAATTCAGCTTCTGAGCTCACGAACCCCAGAAATGGTAAAAAAAACATGTCAGGCTTTGGAATCGCTCAATTCTGATGTCCGAGCTAGGAGTTAGGCCCAAATTACGATTTTGGGCCTAGATGAGCACGAAACAGACGCGAAAAATCGGACTTCAAGGAATTCAGCTTCTGAGCTCACGAACCCCTTAGAAATGGTAAAAAAAACATGTCAGGCTTTGGAATCGCTCAATTCTGATGTCCGAGCTAGGAGTTAGGCCCAAATTACGATTTTGGGCCTAGTGAGCACGAAACAACGCGAAAAATCGGACTTCAAGGAATTCAGCTTCTGAGCTCACGAACCCCTTAGAAATGGTAAAAAAAACATGTCAGGCTTTGGAATCGCTCAATTTTGATGTCCGAGCTAGGAGCACGAAACAAACGCGAAAAATCGGACTTCAAGGAATTCAGCTTCTGAGCTCACGAACCCCTTAGAAATGGTAAAAAAAACATGTCAGGCTTTGGAATCGCTCAATTCTGATGTCCGAGCTAGGAGTTAGGCCCAAATTACGATTTTGGGCCTAAGATGAGAAGAAACGACCGAAAAATCGGACTTCAAGGAATTCAGCTTCTGAGCTCACGAACCCCTTAGAAATGGTAAAAAAAACATGTCAGGCTTTGGAATCGCTCAATTTTGATGTCCGAGCTAGGAGTTAGGCCCAAATTACGATTTTGGGCCTAGATGAGCACGAAACGACGCGAAAAATCGGACTTCAAGAATTCAGCTTCGAGCTCACGAACCCCTTAGAAATGGTAAAAAAAACATGTCAGGCTTTGGAATCGCTCAATTCTGAGTCCGAGCTAGGAGTTAGGCCCAAATTACGATTTTGGGCCTAGATGAGCACGAAACAGACGCGAAAAATCGGACTTCAAGGAATTCAGCTTCTGAGCTCACGAACCCCTTAGAAATGGTAAAAAAAACATGTCAGGCTTTGGAATCGCTCAATTATGATGTCCGAGCTAGGAGTTAGGCCCAAATTACGATTTTGGGCCTAGATGAGCACGAAACAGACGCGAAAAATCGGACTTCAAGGAATTCAGCTTCTGAGCTCACGAACCCCTTAGAAATGGTAAAAAAAACATGTCAGGCTTTGGAATCGCTCAATTCTGATGTCCGAGCTAGGAGTTAGGCCCAAATTACGATTTTGGGCCTAGATGAGCACGAAACAGACGCGAAAAATCGGACTTCAAGGAATTCAGCTTCTGAGCTCACGAACCCCTTAGAAATGGTAAAAAAACATGTCAGGCTTTGGAATCGCTCAATTCTTGTGTCCGAGCTAGGAGTTAGGCCCAAATTACGATTTTGGGCCTAGATGAGCACGAAACAGACGCGAAAAATCGGACTTCAAGGAATTCAGCTTCTGAGCTCACGACCCCTTAGAAATGGTAAAAAAACATGTCAGGCTTTGGAATCGCTCAATTATGATGTCCCAGCTAGGAGCACGAAACAAACGCGAAAAATCGGACTTCAAGGAATTCAGCTTCTGAGCTCACGAACCCCTTAGAAATGGTAAAAAAAACATGTCAGGCTTTGGAATCGCTCAATTCTGATGTCCGAGCTAGGAGTTAGGCCCAAATTACGATTTTGGGCCTAAGAGAGAAAAAAGACACGAAAATCGGACTTCAAGGAATTCAGCTTCTGAGCTCACGAACCCCTTAGAAATGGTAAAAAAAACATGTCAGGCTTTGGAATCGCTCAATTCTGATGTCCGAGCTAGGAGTTAGGCCCAAATTACGATTTTGGGCCTAGATGAGAACGAAACAGACGCGAAAAATCGGACTTCAAGAATTCAGCTTCTGAGCTCACGAACCCCTTAGAAATGGTAAAAAAAACATGTCAGGCTTTGGAATCGCTCAATTCTGATGTCCGAGCTAGGAGTTAGGCCCAAATTACGATTTTGGGCCTAGATGAGCACGAAACAGACGCGAAAAATCAGACTTCAAGGAATTCAGCTTCTGAGCTCACGAACCCCTTAGAAATGGTAAAAAAAACATGTCAGGCTTTGGAATCGCTCAATTCTGATGTCCGAGCTAGGAGTTAGGCCCAAATTACGATTTTGGGCCTAGAGAGAGAGAAACAGACGCGAAAAATCGGACTTCAAGGAATTCAGCTTCTGAGCTCACGAACCCCTTAGAAATGGTAAAAAAAACATGTCAGGCTTTGGAATCGCTCAATTCTGATGTCCGAGCTAGGAGTTAGGCCCAAATTACGATTTTGGGCCTAGATGAGCACGAAACAGACGCGAAAAATCGGACTTCAAGGAATTCAGCTTCTGAGCTCACGAACCCCTTAGAAATGGTAAAAAAAACATGTCAGGCTTTGGAATCGCTCAATTCTGATGTCCGAGCTAGGAGTTAGGCCCAAATTACGATTTTGGGCCTAGATGAGCACGAAACAACGCGAAAAATCGGACTTCAAGGAATTCAGCTTCTGAGCTCACGAACCCCTTAGAAATGGTAAAAAAAACATGTCAGGCTTTGGAATCGCTCAATTCTGATGTCCGAGCTAGGAGTTAGGCCCAAATTACGATTTTGGGCCTGACTGAGCACGAAATAGACGCGAAAAATCGGACTTCAAGGAATTCAGCTTCTGAGCTCACGAACCCCTTAGAAATGGTAAAAAAAACATGTCAGGCTTTGGAATCGCTCAATTCTGATGTCCGAGCTAGGAGTTAGGCCCAAATTACGATTTTGGGCCTAATGAGCACAAAACAGACGCGAAAAATCGGACTTCAAGGAATTCAGCTTCTGAGCTCACGAACCCCTTAGAAATGGTAAAAAAAACATGTCAGGCTTTGGAATCGCTCAATTCTGATGTCCGAGCTAGGAGTTAGGCCAAATTACGATTTTGGGCCTAATGACACGAAAACAGACGCGAAAAATCGGACTTCAAGGAATTCAGCAGCTTGAGCTCACGAACCCTTAAAATGGTAAAAAAAACATGTCAGGCTTTGGAATCGCTCAATTCTGATGTCCGAGCTAGGAGTTAGGCCCAAATTACGATTTTGGCCTAGAGGAAGAAACGACGCGAAAAATCGGACTTCAAGGAATTCAGCATTCTGAGCTCACGAACCCCTTAGAAATGGTAAAAAAACATGTCAGGCTTTGGAATCGCTCAATTCTGATGTCCGAGCTAGGAGTTAGGCCCAAATTACGATTTTGGGCCTAGATGAGCACGAAACAGACGCGAAAAATCGGACTTCAAGGAATTCAACTTCTGAGCTCACGAACCCCTTAGAAATGGTAAAAAAAACATGTCAGGCTTTGGAATCGCTCAATTCTGATGTCCGAGCTAGGAGTTAGGCCCAAATTACGATTTTGGGCCTAGATGAGCACGAAACAGACGCGAAAAATCGGACTTCAAGAATTCAGCTTCTGAGCTCACGAACCCCTTAGAAATGGTAAAAAAAACATGTCAGGCTTTGGAATCGCTCAATTCTGATGTCCGAGCTAGGAGTTAGGCCCAAATTACGATTTTGGGCCTAGATGAGCACGAAACAGACGCGAAAAATCGGACTTCAAGGAATTCAGCTTCTGAGCTCACGAACCCCTTAGAAATGGTAAAAAAAACATGTCAGGCTTTGGAATCGCTCAATTCTGATGTCCGAGCTAGGAGTTAGGCCCAAATTACGATTTTGGGCCTAGATGAGCACGAAACAACGCGAAAAATCGGAATTCAAGGAATTCAGCTTCTGAGCTCACGAACCCCTTAGAAATGGTAAAAAAAACATGTCAGGCTTTGGAATCGCTCAATTCTGATGTCCGAGCTAGGAGTTAGGCCCAAATTACGATTTTGGGCCTAGATGAGCACGAAACAGACGCGAAAAATCGGACTTCAAGAATTCAGCTTCTGAGCTCACGAACCCCTTAGAAATGGTAAAAAAACATGTCAGGCTTTGGAATCGCTCAATTCTGATGTCCGAGCTAGGAGTTAGGCCAAATTACGATTTTGGGCCTAATGAGCACGAAACAGACGCGAAAAATCGGATTCAAGGAATTCAGCTTCTGAGCTCACGAACCCCTTAGAAATGGTAAAAAAAACATGTCAGGCTTTGGAATCGCTCAATTCTGATGTCCGAGCTAGGAGTTAGGCCCAAATTACGATTTTGGGCCTAGATGAGCACAAAACAGACGCGAAAAATCGGACTTCAAGGAATTCAGCTTCTGAGCTCACGAACCCCTTAGAAATGGTAAAAAAAACATGTCAGGCTTTGGAATCGCTCAATTCTGTGTCCGAGCTAGGAGTTAGGCCCAAATTACGATTTTGGGCCTAGATGAGCACGAAAAACGCGAAAAATCGGACTTCAAGGAATTCAGCTTCTGAGCTCACGAACCCCTTAGAAATGGTAAAAAAACATGTCAGGCTTTGGAATCGCTCAATTCTGATGTCCGAGCTAGGAGTTAGGCCCAAATTACGATTTTGGGCCTAATGAGCACGAAACAGACGCGAAAAATCGGACTTCAAGGAATTCAGCTTCTGAGCTCACGAACCCCTTAGAAATGGTAAAAAAAACATGTCAGGCTTTGGAATCGCTCAATTCTGATGTCCGAGCTAGGATTAGGCCCAAATTACGATTTTGGGCCTAAGTATGAAGAACAGACGCGAAAAATCGGACTTCAAGGAATTCAGCTTCTGAGCTCACGAACCCCTTAGAAATGGTAAAAAAACATGTCAGGCTTTGGAATCGCTCAATTTGATGTCCGAGCTAGGAGTTAGGCCCAAATTACGATTTTGGGCCAATGAGCACGAAACACACGAAAAATCGGACTTCAAGGAATTCAGCTTCTGAGCTCACGAACCCCTTAGAAATGGTAAAAAAAACATGTCAGGCTTTGGAATCGCTCAATTCTGTAGTCCGAGCTAGGAGTTAGGCCCAAATTACGATTTTGGGCCTAGATGAGCACGAAACAGACGCGAAAAATCGGACTTCAAGGAATTCAGCTTCTGAGCTCACGAACCCCTTAGAAATGGTAAAAAAAACATGTCAGGCTTTGGAATCGCTCAATTCTGATGTCCGAGCTAGGAGGTAGGCCCAAATTACGATTTTGGGCCTAGAGCACGAAACAACGCGAAAAATCGGACTTCAAGGAATTCAGCTTCTGAGCTCACGAACCCCTTAGAAATGGTAAAAAAAACATGTCAGGCTTTGGAATCGCTCAATTCTGATGTCCGAGCTAGGAGTTAGGCCCAAATTACGATTTTGGGCCTAGATGAGCACGAAACAGACGCGAAAAATCGGACTTCAAGGAATTCAGCTTCTGAGCTCACGAACCCCTTAGAAATGGTAAAAAAACATGTCAGGCTTTGGAATCGCTCAATTCTGTGTCCGAGCTAGGAGTTAGGCCCAAATTACGATTTTGGGCCTAGATGAGCACGAAACAAACGCGAAAAATCGGACTTCAAGGAATTCAGCTTCTGAGCTCACGAACCCCTTAGAAATGGTAAAAAAAACATGTCAGGCTTTGGAATCGCTCAATTCTGATGTCCGAGCTAGGAGTTAGGCCCAAATTACGATTTTGGGCCTAGATGAGCACGAAACAGACGCGAAAAATCGAACTTCAAGGAATTCAGCTTCTGAGCTCACGAACCCCTTAGAAATGGTAAAAAAAACATGTCAGGCTTTGGAATCGCTCAATTCTGATGTCCGAGCTAGGAGTTAGGCCCAAATTACGATTTTGGGCCTAGATGAGCACGAAACAGACGCGAAAAATCGGACTTCAAGGAATTCAGCTTCTGAGCTCACGAACCCCTTAGAAATGGTAAAAAAAACATGTCAGGCTTTGGAATCGCTCAATTCTGATGTCCGAGCTAGGAGTTAGGCCCAAATTACGATTTTGGGCCTAAAGGAAAAACAGACGCGAAAAATCGGACTTCAAGGAATTCAGTTCTGAGCTCACGAACCCCTTAGAAATGGTAAAAAAAACATGTCAGGCTTTGGAATCGCTCAATTCTGATGTCCGAGCTAGGAGTTAGGCCCAAATTACGATTTTGGGCCTAATGAGCACGAAAAAGACGCGAAAAATCGGACTTCAAGGAATTCAGCTTCTGAGCTCACGAACCCCTTAGAAATGGTAAAAAAAACATGTCAGGCTTTGGAATCGCTCAATTTATGTCCGAGCTAGGAGTTAGGCCCAAATTACGATTTTGGGCGTAGATGAGCACGAAAATGACACGAAAAATCGGACTTCAAGGAATTCAGTTCTGAGCTCACGAACCCCTTAGAAATGGTAAAAAAAACATGTCAGGCTTTGGAATCGCTCAATTCTGAGTCCGAGCTAGGAGTTAGGCCCAAATTACGATTTTGGGCCTAGATGAGCACGAAACAGACGCGAAAAATCGGACTTCAAGGAATTCAGCTTCTGAGCTCACGAACCCCTTAGAAATGGTAAAAAAAACATGTCAGGCTTTGGAATCGCTCAATTCTGATGTCCGAGCTAGGAGTTAGGCCCAAATTACGATTTTGGGCCTAGATGAACACGAAACAGACGCGAAAAATCGGACTTCAAGGAATTCAGCTTCTGAGCTCACGAACCCCTTAGAAATGGTAAAAAAAACATGTCAGGCTTTGGAATCGCTCAATTCTGATGTCCGAGCTAGGAGTTAGGCCCAAATTACGATTTTGGGCCTAGATGAGCACGAAACAGACGCGAAAAATCGGACTTCAAGGAATTCAGCTTCTGAGCTCACGAACCCCTTAGAAATGGTAAAAAAAACATGTCAGCTTTGGAATCGCTCAATTCTGTTCCGAGCTAGGAGTTAGGCCCAAATTACGATTTTGGGCCTAGATGAGCACGAAACAACGCGAAAAATCGGACTTCAAGGAATTCAGCTTCTGAGCTCACGAACCCCTTAGAAATGGTAAAAAAAACATGTCAGGCTTTGGAATCGCTCAATTCTGATGTCCGAGCTAGGAGTTAGGCCCAAATTACGATTTTGGGCCTAGATGAGCACGAAACAGACGCGAAAAATCGGACTTCAAGGAATTCAGCTTCTGAGCTCACGAACCCCTTAGAAATGGTAAAAAAAACATGTCAGGCTTTGGAATCGCTCAATTCTGATGTCCGAGCTAGGAGTTAGGCCCAAATTACGATTTTGGGCCTAGAATGAGCACGAAACAGACGCGAAAAATCGGACTTCAAGGAATTCAGCTTCTGAGCTCACGAACCCCTTAGAAATGGTAAAAAAAACATGTCAGGCTTTGGAATCGCTCAATTCTGATGTCCGAGCTAGGAGTTAGGCCCAAATTACGATTTTGGGCCTAGATGAGCACAAAACAGACGCGAAAAATCGGACTTCAAGGAATTCAGCTTCTGAGCTCACGAACCCCTTAGAAATGGTAAAAAAAACATGTCAGGCTTTGGAATCGCTCAATTCTGATGTCCGAGCTAGGAGTTAGGCCCAAATTACGATTTTGGGCCTAGATGAGCACGAAAAAAACGCGAAAAATCGGACTTCAAGGAATTCAGCTTCTGAGCTCACGAACCCCTTAGAAATGGTAAAAAAAACATGTCAGGCTTTGGAATCGCTCAATTCTGATGTCCGAGCTAGGAGTTAGGCCCAAATTACGATTTTGGGCCTAAGACAGAAAAAACGCGAAAAATCGGACTTCAAGGAATTCAGCTTCTGAGCTCACAACCCCTTAGAAATGGTAAAAAAAACATGTCAGGCTTTGGAATCGCTCAATTCTGATGTCCGAGCTAGGAGTTAGGCCCAAATTACGATTTTGGGCCTAAATGAGCAGAAGAAACGAGCGAAAAATCGGACTTCAAGGAATTCAGCTTCTGAGCTCACGAACCCCTTAGAAATGGTAAAAAAAACATGTCAGGCTTTGGAATCGCTCAATTTTGGTGTCCGAGCTAGGAGTTAGGCCCAAATTACGATTTTGGGCCTAGATGAGCACGAAACGAACGAAAAATCGGACTTCAAGGAATTCAGCTTCTGAGCTCACGAACCCCTTAGAAATGGTAAAAAAAACATGTCAGGCTTTGGAATCGCTCAATTCTATGTCCGAGCTAGGAGTTAGGCCCAAATTACGATTTTGGGCCTAGATGAGCACGAAACAGACGCGAAAAATCGGACTTCAAGGAATTCAGCTTCTGAGCTCACGAACCCCTTAGAAATGGTAAAAAAACATGTCAGGCTTTGGAATCGCTCAATTCTGATGTCCGAGCTAGGAGTTAGGCCCAAATTACGATTTTGGGCCTAATGAGCACGAAACAAACGCGAAAAATCGGATTCAAGGAATTCAGCTTCTGAGCTCACGAACCCCTTAGAAATGGTAAAAAAAACATGTCAGGCTTTGGAATCGCTCAATTTGATGTCCGAGCTAGGAGTTAGGCCCAAATTACGATTTTGGGCCTAGATGAGCACGAAACAGACGCGAAAAATCGGACTTCAAGGAATTCAGCTTCTGAGCTCACGAACCCCTTAGAAATGGTAAAAAAAACATGTCAGGCTTTGGAATCGCTCAATTCTGATGTCCGAGCTAGGAGTTAGGCCCAAATTACGATTTTGGGCCTAGATGAGCACGAAACAACGCGAAAAATCGGACTTCAAGGAATTCAGCTTCTGAGCTCACGAACCCCTTAGAAATGGTAAAAAAAACATGTCAGGCTTTGGAATCGCTCAATTCTGATGTCCGAGCTAGGAGTTAGGCCCAAATTACGATTTTGGGCCTAGATGAGCACGAAACAGACGCGAAAAATCGGACTTCAAGGAATTCAGCTTCTGAGCTCACGAACCCCTTAGAAATGGTAAAAAAAACATGTCAGGCTTTGGAATCGCTCAATTCTGATGTCCGAGCTAGGAGTTAGGCCCAAATTACGATTTTGGGCCTAAGACAGAAGAAACGACGCAAAAATCGGACTTCAAGGAATTCAGCTTCTGAGCTCACGAACCCCTTAGAAATGGAAAAAAAACATGTCAGGCTTTGGAATCGCTCAATATGTTCCGAGCTAGGAGTTAGGCCCAAATTACGATTTTGGGCCTAGATGAGCAGAACAGACGCGAAAAATCGGACTTCAAGGAATTCAGCTTCTGAGCTCACGAACCCCTTAGAAATGGTAAAAAAAACATGTCAGGCTTTGGAATCGCTCAATTCGATGTCCGAGCTAGGAGTTAGGCCCAAATTACGATTTTGGGCCTAGATGAGCACGAAACAGACGCGAAAAATCGGACTTCAAGGAATTCAGCTTCTGAGCTCACGAACCCCTTAGAAATGGTAAAAAAAACATGTCAGGCTTTGGAATCGCTCAATTTATGTCCGAGCTAGGAGTTAGGCCCAAATTACGATTTTGGCCAATGAGCACGAAACAAGCGCGAAAAATCGGACTTCAAGGAATTCAGCTTCTGAGCTCACGAACCCCTTAGAAATGGTAAAAAAACATGTCAGGTTTGGAATCGCTCAATTCTGATGTCCGAGCTAGGAGTTAGGCCCAAATTACGATTTTGGGCCTAGATGAGCACGAAACAGACGCGAAAAATCGGACTTCAAGGAATTCAGCTTCTGAGCTCACGAACCCCTTAGAAATGGTAAAAAAAACATGTCAGGCTTTGGAATCGCTCAATTCTGATGTCCGAGCTAGGAGTTAGGCCCAAATTACGATTTTGGGCCTAGATGAGCACGAAACAGACGCGAAAAATCGGACTTCAAGGAATTCAGCTTCTGAGCTCACGAACACCTAGAAATGGTAAAAAAAACATGTCAGGCTTTGGAATCGCTCAATTTTTGGTGTCCGAGCTAGCAGTTAGGCCCAAATTACGATTTTGGGCCTAGATGAGCACGAAACAAACGCGAAAAATCGGACTTCAAGGAATTCAGCTCTGAGCTCACGAACCCCTTAGAAATGGTAAAAAAAACATGTCAGGCTTTGGAATCGCTCAATTATGATGTCCGAGCTAGGAGTTAGGCCCAAATTACGATTTTGGGCCTAAGAGACGAAAAGACGCGAAAAATCGGACTTCAAGGAATTCAGCTTCTAGCTCACGAACCCCTTAGAAATGGTAAAAAAAACATGTCAGGTTTGGAATCGCTCAATTCTGATGTCCGAGCTAGGAGTTAGGCCCAAATTACGATTTTGGGCCTAGATGAGCACGAAACAGACGCGAAAAATCGGACTTCAAGGAATTCAGCTTCTGAGCTCACGAACCCCTTAGAAATGGTAAAAAAAACATGTCAGGCTTTGGAATCGCTCAATTTGATGTCCGAGCTAGGATTAGGCCCAAATTACGATTTTGGGCCTAGATGAGAACGAAACGACGCGAAAAATCGGACTTCAAGGAATTCAGCTTCTGAGCTCACGAACCCCTTAGAAATGGTAAAAAAAACATGTCAGGCTTTGGAATCGCTCAATTATGTTGTCCGAGCTAGGAGTTAGGCCCAAATTACGATTTTGGTTCCTAATGAGCACGAAACAGACGCGAAAAATCGGACTTCAAGGAATTCAGCTTCTGAGCTCACGAACCCCTTAGAAATGGTAAAAAAAACATGTCAGGCTTTGGAATCGCTCAATTATGATGTCCGAGCTAGGATTAGGCCCAAATTACGATTTTGGGCCTAAGAGAGCAGAAAGACGCGAAAAATCGGACTTCAAGGAATTCAGCTTCTGAGCTCACGAACCCCTTAGAAATGGTAAAAAAAACATGTCAGGCTTTGGAATCGCTCAATTCTGTAGTCCGAGCTAGGAGTTAGGCCCAAATTACGATTTTGGGCCTAGATGAGCACGAAACAGACGCGAAAAATCGGACTTCAAGGAATTCAGCTTCTGAGCTCACGAACCCCTTAGAAATGGTAAAAAAAACATGTCAGGCTTTGGAATCGCTCAATTTGATGTCCGAGCTAGGAGTTAGGCCCAAATTACGATTTTGGGCCTAATGAGCACGAAACAAACGCGAAAAATCAACTTAAGGAATTCAGCTTCTAGCTCACGAACCCCTTAGAAATGGTAAAAAAACATGTCAGGCTTTGGAATCGCTCAATTCTGATGTCCGAGCTAGGAGTTAGGCCCAAATTACGATTTTGGGCCTAGATGAGCACGAAACAAACGCGAAAAATCGGACTTCAAGGAATTCAGCTTCTGAGCTCACGAACCCCTTAGAAATGGTAAAAAAAAACATGTCAGGCTTTGGAATCGCTCAATTCTGATGTCCGAGCTAGGAGTTAGGCCCAAATTACGATTTTGGGCCTAGATGAGCACGAAACAACGCGAAAAATCGGACTTCAAGGAATTCAGCTTCTGAGCTCACGAACCCCTTAGAAATGGAAAAAAAACATGTCAGGCTTTGGAATCGCTCAATTCGTGTCCGAGCTAGAGTTAGGCCCAAATTACGATTTTAAGCCTAATGAGCACGAAACAACGCGAAAAATCGGACTTCAAGGAATTCAGCTTCTGAGCTCACGAACCCCTTAGAAATGGTAAAAAAAACATGTCAGGCTTTGGAATCGCTCAATTCTGATGTCCGAGCTAGGAGTTAGGCCCAAATTACGATTTTGGGCCTAGATGAGCACGAAACAACGCGAAAAATCGGACTTCAAGGAATTCAGCTTCTGAGCTCACGAACCCCTTAAAAATGGTAAAAAAAACATGTCAGGCTTTGGAATCGCTCAATTCTGATGTCCGAGCTAGGAGTTAGGCCCAAATTACGATTTTGGGCCTAGAGAGAGAACAACGCGAAAAATCGGACTTCAAGGAATTCAGCTTCTGAGCTCACGAACCCCTTAGAAATGGTAAAAAAAACATGTCAGGCTTTGGAATCGCTCAATTCTGATGTCCGAGCTAGGAGTTAGGCCCAAATTACGATTTTGGGCCTAATGAGCACGAAACACGCGAAAAATCGGACTTCAAGGAATTCAGCTTCTGAGCTCACGAACCCTTAAATGGTAAAAAAAACATGTCAGGCTTTGGAATCGCTCAATTCTGTGTCCGAGCTAGGAGTTAGGCCCAAATTACGATTTTGGGCCTAGATGAGCACGAAACAACGCGAAAAATCGGACTTCAAGGAATTCAGCTTCTGAGCTCACGAACCCCTTAGAAATGGTAAAAAAAACATGTCAGGCTTTGGAATCGCTCAATTCTGATGTCCGAGCTAGGAGTTAGGCCCAAATTACGATTTTGGGCCTAAGTGAGCAGAACGACACGAAAAATCGGACTTCAAGGAATTCAGCTTCTGAGCTCAGAACCCCTTAGAAATGGTAAAAAAAACATGTCAGGCTTTGGAATCGCTCAATATTGATGTCCGAGCTAGGAGTTAGGCCCAAATTACGATTTTGGGCTAAGAGAGAAGAAACGTACGCGAAAAATCGGACTTCAAGGAATTCAGCTTCTGAGCTCACGAACCCCTTAGAAATGGTAAAAAAAACATGTCAGGCTTTGGAATCGCTCAATTCTGTAGTCCGAGCTAGGAGTTAGGCCCAAATTACGATTTTGGGCCTAGATGAGCACGAAACAGACGCGAAAAATCGGACTTCAAGGAATTCAGCTTCTGAGCTCACGAACCCCTTAGAAATGGTAAAAAAAACATGTCAGGCTTTGGAATCGCTCAATTTTGATGTCCGAGCTAGGAGTTAGGCCCAAATTACGATTTTGGGCCTAGATGAGCACGAAACGACGCGAAAAATCGGACTTCAAGGAATTCAGCTTCTGAGCTCACGAACCCCTTAGAAATGGTAAAAAAACATGTCAGGCTTTGGAATCGCTCAATTCTGATGTCCGAGCTAGGAGTTAGGCCCAAATTACGATTTTGGGCCTAGATGAGCACGAAACAGACGGAAAAATCGACCTTCAAGGAATTCAGCTTCTGAGCTCACGAACCCCTTAGAAATGGTAAAAAAAACATGTCAGGCTTTGGAATCGCTCAATTCTGATGTCCGAGCTAGGAGCACGAAACAGACGCGAAAAATTGGACTTCAAGGAATTCAGCTTCTGAGCTCACGAACCCCTTAGAAATGGTAAAAAAACATGTCAGGCTTTGGAATCGCTCAATTCTGATGTCCGAGCTAGGAGTTAGGCCCAAATTACGATTTTGGGCCTAGATGAGCACGAAACAGACGCGAAAAATCGAACTTCAAGGAATTCAGCTTCTGAGCTCACGAACCCCTTAGAAATGGTAAAAAAACATGTCAGGCTTTGGAATCGCTCAATTCTGATGTCCGAGCTAGGAGTTAGGCCCAAATTACGATTTTGGGCCTAGATGAGCACGAAACAGACGCGAAAAATCGGACTTCAAGGAATTCAGCTTCTGAGCTCACGAACCCCTTAGAAATGGTAAAAAAACATGTCAGGCTTTGGAATCGCTCAATTTGATGTCCGAGCTAGGAGTTAGGCCCAAATTACGATTTTGGGCCTAATGAGCACGAAACAAACGCAAAAATCGGACTTCAAGGAATTCAGCTTCTGAGCTCACGAACCCCTTAGAAATGGTAAAAAAACATGTCAGGCTTTGGAATCGCTCAATTCTGATGTCCGAGCTAGGAGTTAGGCCCAAATTACGATTTTGGGCCTAAGTGAGCACGAAACAGACGCAAAAATCGGACTTCAAGGAATTCAGCTTCTGAGCTCACGAACCCCTTAGAAATGGTAAAAAAAACATGTCAGGCTTTGGAATCGCTCAATTTTGGTGTCCGAGCTAGGAGTTAGGCCCAAATTACGATTTTGGGCCTAGATGAGCACGAAACACGCGAAAAATCGGACTTCAAGGAATTCAGCTTCTGAGCTCACGAACCCCTTAGAAATGGTAAAAAAAAACATGTCAGGCTTTGGAATCGCTCAATTCTGATGTCCGAGCTAGGAGTTAGGCCCAAATTACGATTTTGGGCCTAGATGAGCACGAAACAGACGCGAAAAATCGGACTTCAAGGAATTCAGCTTCTGAGCTCACGAACCCCTTAGAAATGGTAAAAAAAACATGTCAGGCTTTGGAATCGCTCAATTTGATGTCCGAGCTAGGAGTTAGGCCCAAATTACGATTTTGGCCTAATGAGCACGAAACAAGCGAAAAATCGGACTTCAAGGAATTCAGCTTCTGAGCTCACGAACCCTTAGAAATGGTAAAAAAACATGTCAGGCTTTGGAATCGCTCAATTTGATGTCCGAGCTAGGATTAGGCCCAAATTACGATTTTGGGCCTAGATGAGCACGAAACAACGCGAAAAATCGGACTTCAAGGAATTCAGCTTCTGAGCTCAGAAACCCCTTAGAAATGGTAAAAAAAACATGTCAGGCTTTGGAATCGCTCAATTATGTGTCCGAGCTAGAGTTAGGCCCAAATTACGATTTTGGGCCTTGATGAGCACGAAACAAACGCGAAAAATCGGACTTCAAGGAATTAGCTTCTGAGCTCACGAACCCCTTAGAAATGGTAAAAAAAACATGTCAGGCTTTGGAATCGCTCAATTCTGATGTCCGAGCTAGCAGTTAGGCCCAAATTACGATTTTGGGCCTAGATGAGCACGAAACAAGCGCGAAAAATCGGACTTCAAGGAATTCAGCTTTTGAGCTCACGAACCCCTTAGAAATGGTAAAAAAAACATGTCAGGCTTTGGAATCGCTCAATTCTGATGTCCGAGCTAGGAGTTAGGCCCAAATTACGATTTTGGGCCTAAGACGAAGAACGACGCGAAAAATCGGACTTCAAGGAATTCAGCTTCTGAGCTCACGAACCCCTTAGAAATGGTAAAAAAAACATGTCAGGCTTTGGAATCGCTCAATTCTGATGTCCGAGCTAGGAGTTAGGCCCAAATTACGATTTTGGGCCTAGATGAGCACGAAACAAACGCGAAAAATCGGACTTCAAGGAATTCAGCTTCTGAGCTCACGAACCCCTTAGAAATGGTAAAAAAAACATGTCAGGCTTTGGAATCGCTCAATTCGTGTCCGAGCTAGAGTTAGGCCCAAATTACGATTTTGGGCCTAGATGAGCACGAAACAAACGCGAAAAATCGGCATCTTCTGAGCTCACGAACCCCTTAGAAATGGTAAAAAAAACATGTCAGGCTTTGGAATCGCTCAATTCTGGTGTCCGAGCTAGGAGTTAGGCCCAAATTACGATTTTGGGCCAGATGAGCACGAAACAACGCGAAAAATCGGACTTCAAGGAATTCAGCTTCTGAGCTCACAACCCCTTAGAAATGGTAAAAAAAACATGTCAGGCTTTGGAATCGCTCAATTCTGATGTCCGAGCTAGGAGTTAGGCCAAATTACGATTTTGGGCCTAAGAGCAGAAGAAACGACGCGAAAAATCGGACTTCAAGAATTCAGCTTCTGAGCTCACGAACCCCTTAGAAATGGTAAAAAAAACATGTCAGGCTTTGGAATCGCTCAATTCTGATGTCCGAGCTAGGAGTTAGGCCCAAATTACGATTTTGGGCCTAATGAGCACGAAACACGCGAAAAATCGGACTTCAAGGAATTCAGCTTCTGAGCTCACGAACCCCTTATAAATGGTAAAAAAACATGTCAGGCTTTGGAATCGCTCAATTCTGTGTCCGAGCTAGGAGTTAGGCCCAAATTACGATTTTGGGCCTAGATGAGCACGAAACAACGCGAAAAATCGGACTTCAAGGAATTCAGCTTCTGAGCTCACGAACCCCTTAGAAATGGTAAAAAAACATGTCAGGCTTTGGAATCGCTCAATTTGATGTCCGAGCTAGGAGTTAGGCCCAAATTACGATTTTGGGCCTAGATGAGCACGAAACAAACACGAAAAATCGGACTTCAAGGAATTCAGCTTCTGAGCTCACGAACCCCTTAGAAATGGTAAAAAAAACATGTCAGGCTTTGGAATCGCTCAATTCTGATGTCCGAGCTAGGAGTTAGGCCCAAATTACGATTTTGGGCCTAGATGAGCACGAAACAACGCGAAAAATCGGACTTCAAGGAATTCAGCTTCTGAGCTCACGAACCCCTTAGAAATGGTAAAAAAAACATGTCAGGCTTTGGAATCGCTCAATTCTGATGTCCGAGCTAGGAGTTAGGCCCAAATTACGATTTTGGGCCTAGATGAGCACGAAACAGACGCAAAAAATCGGACTTCAAGGAATTCAGCTTCTGAGCTCACGAACCCCTTAGAAATGGTAAAAAAACATGTCAGGCTTTGGAATCGCTCAATTTGATGTCCGAGCTAGGAGTTAGGCCCAAATTACGATTTTGGGCCTAAGAGAGAAGAAACGACGCGAAAAATCGGACTTCAAGGAATTCAGTTCTGAGCTCACGAACCCCTTAGAAATGGTAAAAAAAACATGTCAGGCTTTGGAATCGCTCAATTCTGATGTCCGAGCTAGGAGTTAGGCCCAAATTACGATTTTGGGCCTAGATGAGCACGAAAAGACGCGAAAAATCGGACTTCAAGGAATTCAGCTTCTGAGCTCACGAACCCCTTAGAAATGGAAAAAAAACATGTCAGGCTTTGGAATCGCTCAATTCTGATGTCCGAGCTAGGAGTTAGGCCCAAATTACGATTTTGGGCCTAGATGAGCACGAAACAAAAGCGAAAAATCGGACTTCAAGGAATTCAGCTTCTGAGCTCACGAACCCCTTAGAAATGGTAAAAAAAACATGTCAGGCTTTGGAATCCATCAAATTTGATGTCCGAGCTAGGAGTTAGGCCCAAATTACGATTTTGGGCCTATGAGCACGAAACAAACGTGAAAAATCGGACTTCAAGGAATTCAGCTTCTGAGCTCACGAACCCCTTAGAAATGGTAAAAAAAACATGTCAGGCTTTGGAATCGCTCAATTCTGGTGTCCGAGCTAGGAGTTAGCCCAAATTACGATTTTGGGCCTAGATGAGCACGAAACAAACGCGAAAAATCGGAATTCAAGGAATTCAGCTGCTGAGAGGGATCACCATTAATGATGTAACATGCTTTATTTAGAAGAACATCATAACAAGATTTGGCATACCCCAGTCTATTGTCTTTGACAATGGGCCTCAATTTGAGACGCCTAATCTCAAAGACTGGCTGGCCGAGTGAGAAATCAAGGCTTACTTCGCGGCTGTTTCCCATCCTCGCACAAATGGGCAAGTGGAGGCATTCAACAAGATCCTCTCAAGCGGCATAAAAAATAAGCTAGACAATGCGAAAGGATTATGGATAAAAGAGTTGCAGTTGGTTCTATGGTATATATATCAGAACTACGACCAAGAACTCAACTAGGCAGACCCCATTCATGCTTGTCTACGGTTTAGAAGCAGTCTTGCCCATTAAGATAGAAGATCGCTGTAACAGCCCGCACTTCCGACCTGCTAGCTAAACACACTTGAGATACGCTAATTACAATTAACGCTTAATAACCTTGAATTATATTCACTTGCAGCAGAAACATAACCTATAGAACGATCCTGGACCTGTGGGTCAGGGCCCACAACAAATCATCCTCATTAACCAAATAACATATTACATAATACCTTGCTCGACTTCTAAAGCAATATAATAATTTATTCACAAATAAGGTTATATAACCCTAAATACAACCTCTGAACCATTACATCTAATTATAACCTTGATACCTAAATTCTTCCTTTTACTCCATTCCGAGCTTTCCACACACGAACCTGCAAGATCACTAACAATGAACTCTGCCTCCACCAGGACAGGTTCCAAGAACAAAATCAGAAAAAACTGAGTACACACTGTCCAACCAGAACATCTTTTCAGTGGCTTAAAAACGTATCTACAGATTTAAATTTATCTTATGAAACAATTGTAATCAAGATTTACAAGACATTTGCAATCAAGATACATCGAAGTCATAAATAAAGAAGCATATAACAAATATTTGAACACAGTTTGTAATGCTACTTCCATAGAACTAATACGATCTTTCGAAGTCAACTCTAACATACTTTACGTCAATAAATCTATCCCACTTCTGTTGATCATACACAAAAACATTTAATCCATATGATCCAAAAACCTTGAATCCATATGCATATCATAATTAACTCCTACATAAATTCCTAACAAGTTCCTTGGTAATCATTTCCAAAATCGGCGCATGAACTCTATAACTTGGGTGAGTAAAACATTATTTCAGAAATTAAACTTTGAAATATCTTTCCACGAAATCATTCAAATACTCAAATACATATTTTATTTTTCTTTCAATATCATACTGGGGAAGAGAAAACGAATAGAGTTGCCTTACAGGCGAATTCTCTAAGCTTTTTACAAGGGACGTCTCCCTCTTCCATTTTGTACTGCTTGCAAGACTTTTAGGTCATGACCCCACATAACGGAGCAATACCCGCTCCAAACACATAATGAGCAAACCTGCTGCACAAATGTTGTTCGTCACTGCTTAAGCAGCTTCTTCCCATCATAAAAACAGAATCATAAATTCATATTTTCGAAAATTCAGATTCATAAATCTCAAATTCTCATAACAGAATCACTTTCGGGTATTAAATATACCCAAATTAAATTGCTTGCATAATATAATCGAATTTGTAGTAACTTGGTATAAATCAACCTTTATAAAATATCTTTGGCTAAATCTCTTTCAATACCGACTTTAAATCATTTCCATAAAGGATTCTCCAAAACAAACATTTCTTACCAAAAGATCATATCTCCAAATTAAAGCTTTTATTCTATATAAACTTTATATCTAAAAGACAAATGTTCTTCATGCAGAATAACCTTTCCATTTAATCCTATTTAGCAATCCATCAAACTCACAATCATCTCCAACATATATTTTCTATCTTACAAAATCCATTTCAAGGATTCAGAATTCTCCAAAGACTCCTCTAAATAATGTGATATATCTTCTAGTCTGAAATTCCTTCCTTCCAAAACACATTCGGAAAACTTACTTATAACTTTACAATTTCATATTAAATCTAATATCCCAAATGATTTATTGCTGGCTCCAATAGTACCGTAAATTCCCAGTGTAAACCAAAGTAGTTTCTTCCAAGAATACCTAAAGGTGCTTTTAAAGAATATAATTTAATCATAATCTGGATTTCTTTTCCTCACAAACATATAACACAATAATTAGTTTATGAACTTAGAGAAACCGAAAGATAAAACCTTCACAATTTATATCGGAAACTCCTTCCTTTTAAGACTCATATTATAGTCATAATGATTCACATCACAAGCATCTATCTAAATTTACATTATCACATATAAATTCATAACTTGTTAGTGGATATAACGATTATACTTGATATTCATGTCTGAACACTCCCACTTATGAACTCATTTATATACAATCATAATTTGCAAAATAAAAACCTATTATACAATCATCCAACATCCCATTTAATAGATGCTTAGATAATTAAGTTTAGTACAACGAATGGTAGTACTTAGATAGTGTAAGTTTAGATCAGATCGTTCAAAATCATAAACTTATTTAATATAATAACATCAGCTTTGAACAATACACTAATTGCTTATCAAATACTCCAATTTATAATAACATAAGCTTATGAAACATCTCAATCATTGTAGCTCAAAGCTTCCGGAAAGAACATTATAAATTAACGCTGAAAATCAATGTTTTTCAGAGAACTCTCATGATCATACAAAAATACCAATTTCCAATCAAAAGTGGATGGACAATGTGTACCTCTACGCATCTTTAAATAGCACTCGACTCCATAAAAATCTTCGAGAGTCCAATATCTCCTTATTCATACTCAATCTCCAATAATCACCTCACAACAATAATAACAATAATTAACATTCATCTCTACTATGATTCAGATAAATGAAATTACTTGCTCATACCTTCTGAATCTTTTATGAACTAACTATAACTCTTAAATACAAACTATTTCACTTTCCAATTCACATTTTTTTCTATCTCACATGATAATTCTAATTTCCCATTCTAATATATAGAGAATATAATCAAACAACATAATTTATATAAATCAGATTTTATAATCTTAATTCAGAAGGATCAATTCATACTATAAGCTCCAATCCATTAAATAAAAGGAAATATTCAATCTTTAAGTTTAACTAACTATACCACAAACTGATTTTTTTTGTATATCAAAAGCAAGATTAAGAACTCAATTTATTTGTGAAATCATAAAATTGAAATAGAACCCATTTCAAGAGGGATTTGAATTCTTGGAATTGAAAAGAGGAGGAAGAAAGCTTATACTTATACCCCCATAAAAGAGATGAAGGAGATGATGGTTGCAAGCACCAACAACAACTATGCATGAATCACACACACACGCAGCAGCACCGTAGCACGAAAGAACACACAACAGCAACGCGTCAAAAAGTTCAGCAGCAACACGAAACTTGTAAGGAGCATAACTCATAGCTCCGAACTCTGAATTGGACGATTTTTGTGCCTGAATTCAATAACTCGAAGAGATCTACAACTTTGATGAAGAAACAAGGAGCAAATTTGGATTGAATGTTAGAGAAAATTGCAGAAACAGATTGACAAAAAACAAAGAAGTAGAAATAAGAGAGAAGGAAAATAGGTTTTTGGGGGTTTCAATTGCTCTTAATCTTTTGTAGGTAATCTAGTTTAGGAGAATTTAGAAAAACATTAGAGAATAAAGATTTCTCTAGAAACTTAGAGAAGCCACGAGAGAAATGAAGAAACAGGAAATGGGTTTTTGTTCTTCTCCCCCCCTTTTTTTTAGGGCAATTTTGTGATTTTAATGCATAAGGTTTAAAAATCTGATTTTGCTTCCAATCATAACTCTCATACAAAGATCAAATTAACAACACCAAAATGGAAATTATAAAAGACTATTTAAACAAATAATTTTGTTCATTCCTTAATAGAAGCTTCTTGAAAACCAAGCTATTACAATCCCACTCTAAGAATCATGTTATACTCAGAGGTGGCCAATTGGGCTGCTCTGTACACGGCCTTGGACTAGGTTCCAGACGTCAGAGGCAATGCTCAATTAAGGATGCGGTTATATAAGCTCTTAATGACTCGAGAGTTTAACAAAAGAGTTGCCAAACGACAACTAAAAGTGGGGAACCTTGTCCTAAGGAAAATGGAAGCAGTCGGCAGAGCCAAAGAGCTTGGCAAGCTCAAGCCAAATTGGGAAGGACATTATAGAATCGTCCAGGAAGTACAAAGTGGCACCTTCCGTCTTGAAGTCATGGATGGTCGTCCAATCCCCCGTACTTGGAACTCAGATACTTTGAAAAAATACAATTTCTAATGTAGTTAAGTGGAAGCTAGTTGCTTTCTAACAAAAGTGCCACGACAAATGAATGAAAAATAATATATGTATACATGTACCTTGGCTCTCGGCCAAGCAAAATCCATGTAATATAATTCTACTTTCGCTCTATGTCTGTCTCTTTACTTGTTATTTATTACCATTTAATTAAGGGCATCATACCACCAGCCAAAACAGTGGTCTAAAAATAAATAATTAAGGAACAAAGTAAAGAAATATAAACGTCCACCATACAACATCAATCTCCTAAGAGAAGACGGCCGGAATTAAGAAACCTTAGTAAAGGGATCTTACTTTCCATCAAAAGTCCATCCAAGTAATAACCACCATAGTAAAGGAATAAGTTATTACAATAAAAAGAAGGACGGTTTACTGGTATCCTGTATGCTTCATTCTGCAAAAAAAAAAGTCACTATTAGGCATGGTCGTTCTCCTTTTGGGAATAAAGAGGATTCATCGAATTCACTTCGTCCAAGAAGGGGGGGGGGGCGAGAGCTGAGACATAGTGACTCAAATGAAATCAAACCGTCCAGTATAAGTGGCAGTTTACTCTAGATCGTAGACAGCTTGATCATCTTGTTTTGTTCTCTATTCTCAGACGAACAACACTAACACTTGTGCAAATTTAGAAAAAGGGACCGTCCAGAAATAGATAATAACTTCCAAAATTCTATTTTAATTGAATCATCGTTTCTTTAATCAAGGACGAGTAACTTTGGCTCTTGGATGTTTAATTAAATTGTGGATTTAATTCGTCCATGTTTATTCAGAACTGGTATTTAGAACTAGGCAAGGCATGGTAATACTTAGTTAACAAAAGGAAAATTGTAAACAGAGACAATGTTGGAAAAGTAATTCTGATATAAATTCCAAAAGGATTACAGCCTAATAATTTATATAAAAAAAAACAGGAGAGGGAAAAACAACTAAGTACGAAAAAGCGTCCAGCCAAGATACAACAACAAGAGGATGTAAGGCTCTGAGTTCTATTCAGTTGGGAGGTTGGTGTCACCAGCGTGAGTCTTTGGGTCAGCCGCCTCCTCCTCTTTTTTATCATCAGAAAACTCTTGAAAAAGTGGAGGCTCAAGGCTTTCTTGGAATCCTAGACAACGTTCGTAGTGCGGAATGTCGTCAGCTTCGGACAACATTTCGAGAACCTTCACAGGGCAAGACTTAGAGGTATCAATAACCTCATTCAGGGCCTCTTTAGTAGAATTGAAGGCTTAAAAGGCAATTCATTTTTTAAGTTGAACAACGGGCAAAAGAGCAGTGTTTCTCTCATCATTCAAGGCTAATTCCAGCGCGTCTATCACGACGAATAGCTGGTTGATTTTGACGAGATGATTCTTGATGGACGTCTCCATCTCTACCGATCGCAACTCCCAAGCCTCCCTTGACTAACGATGCAGGATTTCCTACTTCACTATGTCGTGCATAGCCTTGTCCCCGGCTGTTATGGCATCCCGGACGAGTTGCTTATTTTCGTTTCTGAGCAATCTCGCCCAATCCTCCGTCAGTATGTTGCGAACAAAGAGCTGGGGAGAAGAAAACATAGAATCAATTAGTCAAGGGGGACCATAAAACAACAAGTCATTTGACAAGTATTAAAAATGAACAACAAGGGAACATTCTGCATACCTCAGCAGCAAGCTGGGACATGTAGCCAACATGTCCAGAAGAAGCACCTCTTAGGCCTTTGATATCAGGCTCAGGGAAGCACTTGAAGAGCTCCTATTTGAGCTTCTCACGCTTGGCCGAGGACATCCTAGCAAAAGCGGCCGAGGAATTCGTGTCCGAAAGTAAGGGGGAAGCTGGAGGAACTTCTTCAGCTGCTCCTTTGCCTTTATCTGAAATGGTAGAATCGTCAGTGTTTCTGACGGGTATGACTACTACAAATCTGTTGGATGGACTCATTGGACGCCCACCAACACACATAGTCTTAACTATGTTGGAGTAGTAGGACTCACCAGAAGACTGTGAACCAAATCTATATGCAGGGGGAATTTGAGATACCAACCTTGCTACAGGCCCAGAAAATGCCGAGTCGTCCTTAGCCACCGTCCTGCTGGGTGATCTGTTCTTCAATCTTTTCAGTACCTTTCAGAAGGACAACCGCGTCGGGTTGTCTGGCCTTTGTTGAAGGTGTCAAGCCAACTTACCCAATAAAGGGAACCTTGGCCGTTTGCTCTCCCTTAGGAGGCAGTTCAACCTTCGGCAAGGATGAACGGTTGGTTTTCTTCTTTTTGGCCGTGAGCCTTTGGATTTCTTGGGCGGAGGAGCGTCCTCTATAATAGCTGGCCTCTTCTTGACATCCACTTTTTCTGCCAACCGCCTTGGACGTTGGGGCATTTTCTGAAAGAAAAAAGATACAAGTTAAGAGTCAAACCCCAAAAGGAAGAGGATCGTCCAACAACTGATAAAACTCAGTTCTTGGACGAGGCTTATCCACGGAAGGAGTTAGCAAGAGTGGCCAAGACAGGTGGTCACCCTTCGTCAGAACTGGATGCTCGTCTAGAGACCAATATTATCCTTGGTTCCACAGACGAAGGTAGTAAGAAAGAGGATATCGTCCAAAAGCTGACTGGTCGCCCGCGAGACACGTCAGGGACTGAACAAATATTTCAGTCTCTAGACGGTAGTTAAACAAGAAGGATAGCCGGCCAGAAGGCTAATGGCCGTCTTCCCCTCAGGTAGATGGCTCGTCTGTGATTGGAGAACCTCCAGATTGGAGGAGGCTTGACGGCTAACCAGGCCGCCCTAAAAAAATAAAAATTACTAAAGTATATGTCCTTTTTTCGGAGCCGGATTTGTTGTACTCTTTCCACAAAGAGCTTGTGAACTTAGACATATGGATGTCTCTCGTCTAAGATCTTTTCAGGAGGGCTTTAGCAAGGGCTGAAAAAGAGAAACATAACATTAACAAAGCAAATTGCCCGGACGAAGCATTTTTACTTAAGGAATAAAAGTATACCTTTATCTTCGGCCAGTCGCAAGCCAGCGGCGACCAGAAAATTGTCATCATAGAACATTTCCTTGAAAGGGATCCAGTTGAACGGATCCCTAAAGGATAATTTTTTTGGGGCAAAATACTCTGATATCTTGAAGTATTCTACCAATTCCTCGGCCGAATCGTCCTCCAGCTCTAGATAGGAAGTTGTGCGTGCACTATTGGTCCGAGTTCGGCTAAAATAGCGGCATCTTCTAGCCATTGCCTCCTTGGGGGCTTAGACGAATATGAACTTTGCCTTCCAAGCATGCATTTTAGAAGTTTGTCCCATGACGTCAAGAAGTCATGACGGATGCAAACGCTAAACCAACCTCCCTCTACCATCTTGGGAACTTAAATACATAATGTATCTGGGTGAAGGCGGCCAAGGAGGGGGTAACACCCTTTAATTTGCAATTGGCCAAGAAGGCCAGTATGTTTGGCCATGAATTTGGGGCTAGCTGATTATAGCCGATGTTATAATGGTGAAGAAGGCGACTAATGAACGGGTGAAGGGCAAATCTCAACACTACGTCTAGAGCCAACCCATAAACGGAAAAATGGCCGGATGGAATGCTAACAATGGTATCCTCCCTACCCGGCAGTACCAAAGAATACCCTGGCATAGGAATTGCCGAGGAGAAGTGCCTAAGGTCTGTGCGTACTCGTCCTAAGCAACTGTTGTTGGCTAAAATAAATCTAGGGTAAGATAAGGGACCTAGTTGGCGTCTTATTTCGGAATAAGTAGTAAAAGGATCGTCCGAGTTGTTGGACGGACCCGATGCGACTTCTACCTCATTGATCTCATCCGTCTCCATATCTTGTCCGGACGGACTGGCCTCAGAAGTCCCCTCATTAGTTCTTTTGTCATGGACGCTCCTAGGAGAAGGAGTTTCTAGTGCTCACCGAGCGCTCTGTACTTCACGCTCCCCTTCTTCAGGGATCCGGCTGGTTGATGCCTCCATTTCCGAGCTAGAGGCGGGAGGTTTACCCCATGTCTTAGACGAGCGATTTGCTTGACGCGCGCCAACACAAGTAAAGACTAGGTCGTCTGACTTTGTCGTCCATGTCCACAAAAATAAAATGCATGTCCGACCAGAATAGGCCCAACTCTAGAATGTGTTGAAGATGGAAGGCTATCTGCTCTAGGGTTAAGGCCAACTCTTAAGCGGTCGGGATTGTTTGATGAAGAAGATGAATCCATTTTTCTAAAAGAATGAAAAGAAAAGCAAAAATTGAGAACAAAGAGAAGGAAAGGGATACATGTTAAGATTACTCGGACGGATGTAGAAGGTTTTCGAAATCTAGGACGGATGCTCTTTCTCTCTCTAGAAGTTCAGTAAAAAGTTGGGCATAGTCTCTCTCCAGAAAAAATTCTCTCAAGGTGTGAAATGAACTCAGAAAGGATAAAAGCTCATATTTATAGGGAGGTAAAAATGACCCCCCTTCCGGTAAAAACGACCATTGCATTCAAAAAACCCTCGAGGGTTGACCCGTTGAGACCGGCAAATTGGCGCCCTCTTCATTTTTCAAAAGGGAAGAGCAATTTTCTTAAGGTAAAAGAGAATTCTAACCGTCTTGGCGCCTAAACGGTAAGAAACCTCATTTAAGGGCAAATGTTGTAGCCTAAAGATCAATGGCTCTCAACTGGACACGTGGATCCATCAGAAGTGTGCACGTCTAGGGTCCAAAAGGCAGATGTCTAAAGTACAATTCCCAGATTGGGATAAGTACAAGCCCGTCTTTGTGGCCTAATTTGTACTTAGTCCTAGAGTCTAAAAACGACATTAGCATAAATTTGGATGATGTGTACTCTCTAATAAATGCTTGCCACATGTCATGATTACATTGCTCAACCAATTAGGTGCCCCAAAATTAGGGTGACCTTAGGGTACAATAATTATTTCAGACACTATAAATAGTCCTTGAAATCAGGAGAAAGGTACATTTTTTCAGAGCAGTGTACTGTTACTCTGTCATAATTCTCTCTCTCTTTACTTTCTCTCTCTCAAAGTTTCCTTTTCTACTCCTGGTACCTGACTTAATCTTCAGAGGGGAAAACACCACCCCAACCTCCAGGGTGGGTCCCTTTTTGCAGGTTTGGAAGCAGAGCTCAGGTTCTGGTTATTTGAGTCCGGGTATTGTTGCACAAGTCTCCTATTGAATAACCTCTTGTTGGGGATAGTAGTATTTTACAAGTTCAGCACTACGTAACAACATTCGTGACTATAATAGGTAGCATCCTCTTAAAATAAAAAGTCAAGTGTATATAATTTAAAGAGAAAATACATAATTTTAGAAATGTGCTAAAACATAGCAAAATGAATGTCTATTTATAAATCTAAAAAAAATTATGATTGTTGGTAAAAAAATTATTATAATTTTTAGTTTTTAAGATATTTCAATTACAAATTTAAAATTATATATTATGCATGTGGGCCCATTTCATGACTTGTTCCATGACTTCGATCATGTAATGACCCAATTCGCAATTTGTCATGGAATGATAAAAAATAAGTTACCTAAAAAAGGAAAAAAAATCATGAGTTCAATACCATGTATTTTATAGATCACCACTCATTATATGTTTTCATGATCCAAAAAAGTGAGTGGCATTGCTCTAGGATCACTCTTGACAAAATTCACTTCAAACATGTCTAATTGTGTTTTTTTTTTTTATAAGAAAAGAAACCTAGGCTAGTTCCTGGAATATGACTAACCTAAAACATTATTGCGGATGATAAAGAGAAAAGGGATATCAGGAAGATCAAACCAGCAATGAAGAGTCCAACACCCATGCCCATTTTGAGCCAGAAAATTCGCAGTCTGGTTCGCTTCCCGGAAACAGTGAGAAATAGATACATTCCCATACTGCAACAAATCTTCATATGCGTCACATACCAAGGAATAAATTTCCCAGGAAATTTTCCAACTCTTACGAAGAGAGTTAATGACACGAACCCCTTAGCGCATACCCTAGGCTTCAGCTGAGAAAATAGTTTCATTCTGGTGGAGGGACTTAGCACCCATAATCACAATATTATTACCTTCATAATTTTGAAAAAGCCACATCATTTGAAAAAGGGCAATAAAAAAGGATATGATGGGCATCTTCAAAATCAAAACCACAAAGAACGCAATCTTCGGGCATAAACAGACGACTCCTTTCAACATGAGCTTTAGATGGCAAACCATCCACACAAATCTTCTGGAGAAAAAAAATCTAATATTAGGAGGGACATTAGGTTTCTAAATCCAATTAAAACCATTCCTTTTTAACCCTAAATTATTCAAATTCTATAATAACTTAACACCAGAGTTGACTAAATAATTAACATGGGGGTTTACTCCCCAATCTAATTTATTCGGAATTGAATTAGATGGAATAAACACACTCTTGATATTTGGAGAGATAGAATTAAGGAGAAATTCATTCAAGAATTCACAATTCCAACTTTTATCAGGAGTTAAACAATCACTAACTAGTAAAGAATAAAAAAAAAAGAGGGCCGAAAATGATAGAATCTAGAGGCACCGAATAGACCCAATTATCATTTCAAAAGGAAATATTGGAACCATCTCCAAATTTCCATTCTAAGACCTTTTATAAAAATAGGACGAAGTTTTTGAAAGGTTGCGCCATTGCCAAGAAGTGTCATAACCTGCTCAATAAGATCACAAAGAATCATTTTTCAAATATTTTTTTTACTAATAATTAAGATCCACCAAAATATTACTCGGAGTAGAAAGGATTTTCCAAATGAGTTTCATATGAAAAGTAATATTAGTAATCTTACCCCTTCATAAACCCAACACACCAAACCATTTTGTTGACAGATAGCATCCCAACCAATAAGATTAGGCACGCCACTATAATGGTCTTTATTACAGAAAAAAATTCGATTAAATTTATCCAAATCTTGAAGGATAACAGAAGGGAGCGTAAATATTGCATTTGAAAGCTTGCCTTTGTAGCCAAATCAGATTAAATTAGCGTAGAGCGCCCAACTTGAGAAAGGGAGTCATCTTTCCATTTAGTTAATTATTTAGAAGAGTTGTCAATAACCTCCCTAGAGGTGTTCTTGGAGACTCTGGATTCAATTATAGAACACCTAAATAATTATCCAAGAAAGTTCATTATTCATATTTAATCCCCCATAATTTTATAAATATATTTTAATGTATATTTATATATATTTTAGAATTTAAATAATTAATTTCTTAGAGTGTTGACAATTTGAACATCAAAGGGATTATTTAATGATTTCAAATAATCAAATATTTTATTTAGTCATACTTTGAAAGATTATTTAATAGTTTAATTATTCTTTTGACTTGTAGTGTAAAAGAGTTTAAAAAGGGTTAGAGAAACACAACTCAACTCAAGGACCTAATCATTAAATGATTATTAAAAGGCCAAACACATTTCCCTAAGCCCACAAGGAGTACCTATATAAACTCAACAAAACCAAAAATTCTCACACATTGATCACTGACCCTAAATTTTCTCTTTTCTCTTTTCTTCTCTCTCCACCCCCAAGATTCTTTCTCTTTTTCTTCTCTTCTCTCGGCCAGCCACACCGGCTGCTAGCACCGACAGATCGCCGGCTAGCAGCAGCGCGCGCCCCCGCTGGCAGGCCAGCCGCCTCCCTATCTCGTTCATGCTTCCCCTCCTTCATGTCTTTGGTTTATTTTCTTCCTCCTTTATTTTACTTAATGTTAAGTTTATGTTTTAATGATTGATTTAATATTTTCATGATTAAAGTTTGTAGTTTTGATGATTTAAATAAAAATCTCAGATTATATGATTTGCATAATAAAGTAATTAAATTTAAGATTTATTAATTATGTATAAACTAAGGTAAGCAGAGGATTATATAATTTGCATAATAAAGTAATTAAATTACGGATTTTTAGGCTTTTATGTGTTGCAAATTGTAAAACTGAATTATTGTTTATGAAAATTGAATACTCTTATTTTATGCTTATGTTTAAGCATGTTTCAAAGGGTTTCAAACATATTTTAAGTTGCTGAAATTTTATTACTATGCGTATGATGGAGTTTTAATTATCAAAGTATGATTTCTTGAGGAATTTTTAATGACTAGTATGGTATACTATACTAGGAGACATTAATAGTTGAATTTTTAATGACTAAAAAGGATTTTAAACACTTTAAAATAGGGTTTAAAATATTTTATATTTTCTGAATTTTATTTGAGTATGGATTAGTGGTTGTATTGATATTTGGTAGGCGGAGAATTCTCTTTAGGTAATTTATGAGGTTATTATAGTGGCGTCACACATTGTCTACACAAGTTACGTACATACCTATGTGTTGGTAGACTAGTATCATTCCCTAAAATTAGGATTGAAGATGTATCATATATAGGGAACTATTTATAGTTCATATGTGATTTATATTCAAGTGGAATTACAAGTTTTATGTCGTTAATTATATGAAGCATGTTGTCTATGTTGGTTATATTATGTTTGTATGGATAATTGATTTAATCATATGGGATTGGGAATTTATTTTATAGATTCACATGAGGAATTAATAATTATGTTGTTATTGGATCATGTTGTTCCCTTTGGATTATCTTATTTACTTTATGAGGACAGATGGCCTTATTTGGTAAGTTGGTTATTCACCTATGAAAGGTTGGTTGATTGTTGACTTAGATCATCAAATAAGTAATGGTTATGGAACTAATAATGCATTATTATTGAATGGGTAAGTTGTTGATCTCTTATCTAATCCTAAGATAAAAATGAAAGTTCATGTATCCTTTATGATTATTTTTGATTGTCTTACTTTGTGAGTCATAACAAGTATAAATAGTTTATTAATCACTTAAAGTGGAAAGTGAATAGCAATAAGCTTAGGCTTGTGCAGATCTGATGTGTTGGACTAGTATGAGTTGGAGTACATGGTGGTAGCCCATGAATTTTCTTGGGACCAGACTGATCATCATGTCCTATTTTATTTAATTAGTACCTCGAAATCATTGGTCATGGGAGTACGAAGTCGCGCATGTACTTCGTCTTCTAAATTGAAGATTGGTTTGGTTCGGATAACTCTTTTCATTGATTATTCAATCTAAAGTTAATTAGCTTTTGGTAGTGGAGTCAAGATCAATAAAAGTTAGTCTATTATATTATATTATTATTTAACTTTGCTTTAATTTTTATTTGTATCATGTTAGGTTTTATATTTGTTTATTATGTAGTACTTAGCTTTGCTGATTACGTGCTTTTGTGTGTATGTCGATCATGGTTGTGCCCTATTGATCCTGTGATGACTCATTTAATGAGCAGTCTCTCATAATCAATATTGAATCGTCCACTCCAAGTTTGAGGATGATGCATCATGTGTTTGGGATTTGTGGAGAGCTTGTGTTAGCGTAATACTTTTGAGTTGACTTTTAGTTATGGTGTGAGTGTTTTCCTTTATGTTTGTTTGACTTTTAGTTTGGTTGATTAAGTTATTATGTTTTTAAAGTTATTTATTATTTCCGCTGTAAAATTTTGAATAAGCTGATACTTTGATAATTCTCTAAGTTTTATATTAAAAAGGCTCTTTGGTAAGCAGAGGACTGTCGGGGTGTTACAAAGTGGTATCTTGGAGCTTTGGTTTTTATTGGCCTTTCGTGACAAACATAAATTTTCAGACGTGTAATTACTTAAAATGAATTTCTTAGAAACAAAGCTCTTACTTATTCGTTGTGCTTAAATCATTTTTCGAGACATATTTCAATTTTAAAAAGGATGTGAAAATATTTTTTTTAGGTTTGAAATTTTTTTATTTGGTTTGAATTGTTTTTATTCGGTTCTTTCTCATATTTTCAGAAATTATATATATTAGTTGTTTATTTTAGTACTTCTAGTTTATTTTACTTTATTAATGTTGTGAGAAAAGGGTAATATAGGAAGGACATACATAGAAATATTATATGTCCGCATATAAATATTTAGTTCACCATGTTTATGTTTTTCTTCTCTGCTTAATTGTTTAATGTTATTCCTAGCTTTAAATTATTTGTTTATTCTTGCTTATTGTTTATTGTTGGGAATGAACGCTAAGTGAGGTATTATTTATTTCTAGATGTTGTGTTCATCAGTTAATGCACCCCTAGATATGACTGATAGGGAAGCTACTCGAGTAGGAAGCTACTTAATTCAACCCAAATGTATTGAGTGATGATGAGTATGATGGAGAGTCTCATAGGGAGAGCTACACTAGCCTAGATGTTGTTATGCGTCGTGTATTGCAAGTAGGCATCCCTGATAGCAATGATGAGGTCATTCAGGAGTTTGATCATGCTAGAAGGAAGACCCGAAAGGACATCTACAGTGCTATTATGTGCACTGATCTAGTTGGTGATAGTTATTATGAGTCGGAAGAGGATGAGGCCCATGAAAACTTAAAAGATGAGATGGTCACTCTAGAAAAGTACAAGGAAAATAATGATAGGATTGATAAGTCATATTTTCATAGAGTTCTCAGGTGCATTTAGGTTGCATTTTAGAGTATTTAGTTTCATATTTAGGTTCAATATTATATCATATTCTTAAGTTATGTTATTCTACTCTTATTCGGTATGTTTTCTTGTTTTTGATGAATTTCAGGTAATGAGAACATATTTGGAGTACAATTAGCTAAGCTTGGGGATGAGGAGTATTTGGAAAGAAGCTACAAAGCATAAGGATCGTATGGATATGTCATAATACGAGCTTGAGCCAAAAAAAAAGCGGGAATTCATTAAAAGAAATGTGAAAAAAGAGTCACGTCTACTCTTCTTATCATAACTTTTGATGTTCTTATTGAAATCAAGTAATTATAGCAAATTTGGAAACTAGACTTGAAGAGATTTCCAACTGTAGGTGGCACGCCCCGATGAGACTTCTATTAAACAATTTATGCCTTTTGGAAAATTGCATTATTTCTATTGGAATCTGCCACGCGTATGCGCGGATCACTAATCCACCCATTAATGATTTACTCAAGACTTTCCTTGTCATATGGGGTTACTTAATATTATTTAGGTTAAGTTTCATTATTTCTCTCTTCTCCTCCCTTTCACGTGTTTTTTATATTTTCTAGGTTTAGTTTTAGTTTTCTCTTCCTTTTCTCTCTAGTTTTTTTCTAGTTGCAAACACTAGTTTTTCATGTTTTTCATTAATTCATGATTTCTATTTATTTCTTTCATTGATTTCTTTAATTATGTTTCCCTTGGTCGATGTAGTTTTTATTCTTTGTTTCATGATTGAGTTGTCTTATTTTATAGGGTTTGGGAATCCATGTTTACATGATGTGATTATTTATTGATGATTGATTAGTTACTTATATCTCTAATTGGTTAGTGTTTTTATTGTTAACCTTGCAATATGATCAATTGTCTGATGAAATTTTGCTAATATCGAGTCATAGATCGAGAGATAGTACTCTTTAGAAGCTTACCTACAATTAGCAAATTCGATTATTCTGAGCGACCGTACTAGCATATGTTGATTTGAGAGTGTTAAGACCCGATCGTAGGATTAACATGTGCTCTAGATATCTTATTAATTGAAATATTGATGATATTTTGATAGATTATAGTTATAAACATGGTGAACTATTACCCTCGATCCTTTTTAGTTTGATTTTCGTAGTTTGAATAGTTTAGAACTTCAATATTCATATTCATGATCTTGTTTAGTTTCTCCATATCTTAGAAGTTAGATTAAAACGCCCATCTATCTCTGGATTCGACCCTACTTACCCTACTACATTGTTAGAAAGTTTTGCAGGAATTATTTTGACAGGTGTACGACAACCCATCAAGGATTGATAATGTAACTCCATAACTTGTTTATGTATGTTCTAAGATTACTAGTTGAATAAGTAGCTAAGCTACGATGGTTTAAATTTCTTTATTTGGTATCTTTATCTTGTTAAGGAATAAGTTTGATTATTATGGATTGAGAAAAAAAATTATCATTATTTTCAGGAATAAAAGTGATAGCAATACGAGTTGAGTAAGATTTTATTTTAGTACGCTAATGGGGGAATGTTTTATTCTATTATTGTGATTAAATTTTATTTGATCCTCATATATATATATATATATATATATATATATATATATATATTATTGATGTGAATGCTATTCATAAATGAGTATATGGTTGATGATGGTTTATAGTAATGGAATTTGGCACTATTATAATACCATAGAATGTTATTGTGATGCGATCTTGTATGATCAAGTCTAATTGATGCCTATATAGTAAATGACAAGTAGTTGTGAGTCGAAACCTGAAGTAAAGTTATGTTAAATTTCAGGACGTAAAATAGAATAGCCACCAACGATAACGCCTTAGCCTGTGCTATTCTCCTATTGGCAGAGAAATTAACTCCAGAAAGAGTTGGGCGTCCCGATCCTACATGGGACATGTTTGAAAGACTAGCTAAGATTAAGCCATCATACTTTAAGGGGGTAAGCTAACCTTACATTCTTAAAGAACTGGATTAGGGAGTTTGAAAAGATATTTGGGGATATGAATTGTCCAGAGGCTATGAAAGTAGGTCAAACTATGTCATATCTGAAAGATGAGGCTGGCTTATAGTGAAAATAAAATGGAAATAAACTTAATGTTGTGGAAGGGTTTAATTGGGATTCCTATGTTGCTGCTTTTTTATCCTGATTTTGTGAGAAAACAGAAGGCTCAAGAGTTCATAAAACTTTGGATAGGGTGTATGACCATTTCTGAGTATTATAGCAACTTCATAGCATTGTCTAGGTTTACACCTAAGGTAGTAGCTATTGAAGAGCTAAAGACTCAAAGATTTAAGCATGGTTTGATTGAGAAAATCCAATTGGGGTTAGGTGGTGAGACCTTTGTGTCCCTAGATGTTGTTTATAGGAGAGTCGTCCATATTTATAGTCTTTAGTCAAGGCATGATAAGAAGAATGTTGTAGTGGGTGGGAAAAGAAAGTATTTCAATGCTGAAGGAAATCAGGGGAATTTTTAAAAGAAAAGAAATGGGAATGGAAATTTTCAAGGACGAAATGGTTAAGGCTTTAATAATAAGGCCCAGTCTGACAGGATTTACAACTGTAAGAAGAGTAACAAGAACCACCTTGGTAGAGACTGTAAGGGAGATCTAGAAACCTCTCATTACTGCCAAAAGAAATGGACGGGAATAAAAAGTTGGAGTGCTTCACCAAGAAAAGGAAAGAGCATAATGGTAATGGGAGTGGTAACCAAGAGAGGTCTGGGCTCAACCAATCAGTCAAACAAGGTTCGAAGCCTATAGGCTCGTAGAACAATCAAGGAAGCTACAACAAGCCTCCTAGTGAGAGCAACAACAACAACCAAAATAAATCTATGGGTAAGTTGTTTGTGATGAGATGCAACAAAGCTGAGAGATTTGCCGATGTAGTTTTTAGTACTCTCTCAATTAACTCTATTCTCGTTAAAGCATTATTTGATTCTGGGTGACCTATTCATTTATTTTGTCTGTTATTAAAAGTTTTGGGTTGGTAGACTTTAATGTAATTGACTTGCCTATAAGTATACCTACTAGAGAAAGCATAAGGTGTACCACATTTTTTAGAGACTTGCCTCTAAACATAGGAGATTGTGTTTTTCCTTCTAATCTGATAGTGTTTTAATATGGGAGACCTAGACGTTATTTGGGAGATGAACTGGTTAGATTTCTATAAGGCCAAAATAGATTGTGAAGCTAAGAAGGTAGTGTTCAGAAGCCATTTGGGGAAGTCAACTTCATATCGACGTTTTGGAAACCTAAGAACTTTATTGGGTCATTTCTGCAATGCAAGTGAAGAAGGTGGTGAAGAAGGGATGTGAGTTATTTTTCCAGTAGTTTGCAAGATATTAGCAAAAAGGTTGAATTGAAGATTGAGGACGTACCAATTGTGATGAGTTTATGGATGTGTTTCCAAGCGAGATTTCTAGTATGCCGCCTAAAAGAGCCGTTGGGTTCACCATAGACTTAGAACCTGATACTGCACCTATTTCTAAGGCACCATATAAAATGGCACCTCCTGATATGAGCTAGTTGAAAACGCAGTTGCAAGAACCATTGGATAAAGGTTATATTGGGCCTAGTGTGTCACCTTGGGGAGCTCCTATGTTTTTCGTGAAGAAGAAAGATGGAAGTATGAGGTTGTGAATTGACTATAGGGAGCTAAATATCATGACCATTAAGAACAAGTATGCTTTGCCTAGGATAGATTACTTGTTCGACTAGTTAAATGCAACGAGTATATTTTCAAAAATTGATTTGTGTTTGGGGTATAGCTAGTTGAAGATAGCTAATAAGGATATACCTAAGAATGTGTTTAGGATGCGTTATGGTCATTATGAGTTGGCTGTGATGTCGTTTGGACTAACCAAGGCTCCGACTAGGATTTGATGAATAGGATATTCCATGAGTTCTTAGATAAGTTCATTGTGGTATTCATTGATGATATTTTGATCTATTCAAAGAGTGAAGAATAGCATAATGAGTATTTGAGGATAATATTAGAGACACTTAGGAAGAACCAATTGTATGGCAAGTTCTCTAAGGGTAAGTTCCGCTTGTAGAAAGTAGCATTTTGGATCATTATGTGCCTAAAGAAGGAGTTTTTGCAGATCTTGCAAAGCTTCAAGTTGTTAGTGAGTGGCCTACTCCGAAGAATGTGTTAGATATTAGGAGATTTATGGTATTAGCTGGCTAATATAAGAGATTTGTGAGAGATTATGGGATTAGCTAGGAGTTTTATGGGATGAAAGTGGGAATCTACATCCATGAATTTTGTGACTGCTTTGCCGAAGACGAGAAATGACAATGATACTATTTGGGTTATGGTGGACCGTCTGACGAAGTCTGTCGTGTTCGTTCCGACCAAAGATACATGGAAGAAGAAGCAACTTGCGAAGACGTATATCAAGCAGGTGGCGAGACTACATGGAGTCCCGACGGACATCATTCCAAATCGTGATTCGAGACTATGGAAGATATGTTAAGAGTGTGTGCAATTGATTTCCGAGGTAATTGGAAGATCACCTGGACTTGATTGAGTTTTCTTATAATGACAGTTACCATGTGAGTATTAAGATGGCTCCTTTTGAGGCGTTGTATGGAAGAAAGCTTAGAAGTCCGTGGAATGATTTTAGTGAGAATATAGTATTGGGGATAGAATTTATTGAAGAGACTATTAAGAATGTAAAGTTGATTCAGGCTAGAATTCAAGCTGCTAAAGATAAGCAGAAGACTTATGTTGATTTGAAACAAAGAGAAGATGAATCGCGGTTGGTGATAAAGTGTTTTTGAAAGTGTCACCAACTAAAGGAGTGATGAGATTTGGTAAGAAGGGCAAATTAAGTGATAAGTAGGTCGGCTCATATGAGATTTTGCAAAGAATTGGGAAGGTAGCTTCTAAGTTATCTTTGCCAATGGAATTTGAGAAAATGCATTATGTGTTTCATATTTCCCAACTCAAGAGATATAGCCCTGATGAGATTCATGTCTTGGAGCCCGAAGTAATTAAAATTGATATAGCTTCATGTATGAGGAAAGGCCTATGAAAATCTTGGATAAAAGGTGTGTAGTACACGCAATAAGGATGTGAATATTGTGAAAGTGCTTTGGTCTAAACATGTGTCCGAAGAGGCAACGTGGGAAGCCGAAGATGAAATGAAGAAAAATGATCCTGAATTATTTATTGAGGTGAGTTACGAGGGTGTAACTCGTTTTATTTAAGAGGGGTAGAATGTGATATAATTTCGCGCTTTTTGCCTTATTTTATGGTATTTTTATGTATTTTTATGCTTATTTTGGCGATTTGCACATGTTGGTGCAAAATAAATTTGTTCTTCACATGGAGAAATGTGTTCATGAATAACACAAGTTGTTTTAAAGTTAATAAAAGTGTACACACGTTGTGACACAAGTATTTCCAAATGGAAGTTCGAGTCATAATTTTTGAAACTGGGAGGGTTTTCGTGCCAAGTTTCAGGATGAAACTTTTTTTTAAGATGGGTAGACTGTAACCCTCATAATTTTATGAATTTTATAAATAAATTTTAATATATATTTATATATTTTTTAGCATTTAAATAATTATTTTCTTAAAGAGTTGACAATTTGAAAATCAAAAGGATTATTTAATGATTTTAAATAATCAAATATTTTATTTAGTCATACTTTGAAAGATTATTTAACAGTTTAATTATCATTTTGTTACTTATAGTGTAAAAGATTTTAAAATGGGTTATAGGAACCCAACTCAACTCAAGTACCTGATCATTAAATGATCATTAAACTCTCACAAACCCTAATTTTCAACCTAAGGGCTACCACCACCCTTTTGGGCGGTTGTAAGCCCCTTTTCTCCTTTTATTACTAGTTTTTTATGTTTATCTTTTTAATAAACTTCAGTCTCTCGCTAATGGAGAGTTTTTCTACCCATATATTGGGTTATGTCTACCCACATATTGGATTTTATCTCTCTCTATGTGAGAGTTTAGAATGTTTTTGGGTTTTTGTGTAACTCAAGATGTTGATTTGTTGATCGAAATTTGTGCGGAGTTGCAACAGATGTCAAGACTTCATTTACAATAACTTGAATTGAATCTGGTTTTACTTCAAAGTTACAAAAGACCGACAGACCCCCTTGCAAAAGGTTACATCAGACAGCGATGTGAAAGACAAGGGTTTTCAGAAGTATTATTAGATCTACTCAGTGATCGTGATTTTACCATATTAGAATTATGTATATTTCATTTAATTTTGATATCTATTTGTTCAGTTTTTACATCTATTGTAGATGTCACATGACTTTGAATCGATGAATTATTGTTAATTTAAAGAAAAAAGATTATTAAAAGCCCAAACATATTTCCCTAAGAACACAAGAGGTTACCTATATAAACCCAACAAAACCCAAAATTCCTACATATTAATCACTGATCATTCTAAATTTTCTCTCTATCTTCTTCCCCCCCCCCCTCTATCTCTTTCTTCTTTCCCCCCCCCCCCTCTATCTCTTTCTTCTCTTCTCTCGGCCAGCCATGCCGGCTGCCACTACCGCCGACAAGGCAGCCGCCTCCCTCTCTTATTCGTGCTTCCCCTCCTTCTTCTATATTTTCTTCCTCCTTTATTTTATTTAATGTTAAGTTTATGTTTTAATGATTGATTTAATGTTTTCATGATTAAAGTTTATAGTTTTTATGATTTAAATATAAATTTCAAATTATATGATTTGCATAATAAAGTAATTAAATATTAGACTTCTTAATTATGTATAAACTAGGGTTTTAAGGACCAAAGTATGGATTTTTAGGGTTTTATGAATTGGAAATTATAGTACTATATTATAGTTTATGAAAATTGAGTACTCTTATGTTTAAGCATGTTTTAATGGATTTTAATCATATTTTAAGTTGGTAGAAATTTTATTAGTATGCTTATGATGGTGTTTTGGTTGTCAAAGTATGGTTTTTTGAGAATTTTTTAGTGACTAGTATGGTAGTACTATACTAGGAAACATTAATATTTGAAGTTTTAATGGTTGAAAAGGATTTTAAACACTTTTAAAGAGGGTTTAAAATATTGTAAAGTTGCTGGAATTTTACTTGAGCATCGATTAGTGGTTGTATTTATATTTGGTAGGCGTAGAATTCTCTTTATGCGATTTCTAAGGTTGTTAAAGTGGCCTCGCATATTGTCCAAACAAGGTACGTACATACCTTTTTTTTTGGGTCCCCTTTTCGGGAACCCGTGGTAAGATGAATTTCCTCTAGACTGCCCTCGCACAGGGCCACAAGCCCAAAAGGCCAAGAAGCTCCCCCCCCCCCCAACAATATTGAAATTTTGCTTCCACCAAGATTTGAACCTTGGTCTTCCATATGGGTGATAGGAAGCCATACCATTGGACCCAAGGGTCCTTGGTTACGTACATACCTATGTGTTGGCAGACTAGTATCATGTCCTAAGATTAGGATTGAAGTAGTATCATGTATAGTTAACTATTTATAGTTCATATGTAATTTATATTAAAGTGGAATTACAAGTTTTATGCCGTTGTGTGAAGCAGGTTACCTATGTTGGTTATATTATTTTGTATTGATGATTGATGCAAGCATATGGGATTGGAAATTTTATTTTATTAATTTACATGAGAAATTAATAATTATGATGTTATTGGAACATGAATTGGATCATGTTGCTCCCTTTCGATTATTTTATTTACTTTATTAGGATCGAAGACCTTATTTGATTAGTTGGTTATTTACCTATGAAAGGTTGGTTGATTGTTGATTTAGATCAATATATAAATAATGGTTCTGCAACTAATAATGGATTATTCTAGGATAATTAAGTTGTTGGTCACTTTATCTAATCCTAAGATAAAAATGGAACTTCATGTACCATTGATGATTATTTTTGGCTGTCTTACATTGTGAGTCATAACAAGTAAATAATTTATTAATCACTTAAAGTGAAAAGTGAATAGCAATAAGTTTAGACTTGTGCATGTCTGATGTGTTGTACTAGTATGAGTTGAAGTACATGATGGTAGTTCATGGCTTTTCTTGGGACCGGATTGATAATTGTGTCCGATTTTATTTAATTAGTACCTCGATATCGTTGGTCATGGGAGTACGGAGTCGCGCCCGTACTTCGTCTTCTAAATTGAAGACTGGTTTGGTTTGGACAACTCTTTCCATTGCCTATTCAAACTAAATTTAATTAACTTATTGGTTATGGAGTCAAGTTCAATAAAGTTAGTCTGTCATGTTAATATCTTATTATTTAATTTTTCTTTAATATTTATTAGTATCATGTTTGGTTTTATATTTATTTATTATGTAGTACCCAGTTTTGCTGATTTCGTGCTTTTGTGTGTATGTCTATCATGGATGTGCCTTATTTATCACGTGATGACCTTTTTGGTGAGCAGTTTCAGGATCAATAGTGCATCAGCCATTCTAGGTTTGAAAATAATGCATCATGGGTTTGGGATTCGTAGAGAGCTTGTGTTAGCTTAATACTTTTGAGTTGACTTTTAATTATGTTTTGAGTATTTGACTTTATGTTGGTTTGACTTTTTGTTTGGTTTTGGAGTTGCCTTTTGGTAGACTAAGTTATTATGTTTTCAAAGTTATTTATTATTTCCGCTGCAAAATTCTGAATAAGCCGATACGTTATCACACGAACGTTAAAGCTTTGATAATTCTCTAAAATTTTTATATTTAAAAGGTATCCAATATTTTCTTAAAATTCTCACAGGTGGCATTTGAAACATTCACAATACACTGAAAAGCATATTTTTTTAAAATTAACCAATTAACCTGACATCTTACAATATTTATCTAGAATATTTTTGATCAAATGACGGCTTTTAGAAGTAGCCTTAGCAAACAACATTATATTATCTACAAAGGTTAGGAAAGGAACCTTAATGCCGAATCTACCTAATTTCACACCTAAGCATTTAGAGTTATAGAAACTATGATTATGCATTTGACGAGCCAATAGTTTTACACAAAGAATAAAAAGATAAGGTGAGAGGGGGTCCTTCACGAATAGCTCGAGAGGGAAAAAAAGCTCCCCAAGAATTTCATTAACCACACATAGAATATGAGACTGGAGTTATACAAGCTTTAATCCACCTAACCATTTTTTCATGGAAACCAAGTTCTCTAGAGTAGTAATAATATAGTCCCGCTCTAGTCTATCATATGCTTTTTCCATGTCCAGCTTGATTGTAATCCAACCCTCGTGATCAGTTTTATTCTTAAAAGAGTGGAAAACCTCATGAGCTATTAAATAATTATCATGTAAGTCTATCAGGGATAAAGGCACCTTGTAGGGGGTAAAAAACTTTACCTAGAAGAGATTGAATTCGAGCAGTTAAAATCTATACAATAATCTTATACATAGTAGAACACAGACTAATGGGACGAAAGTGATTTGCAGCTTGAGGATTATCAATCTTGGAAGAGTAATAAACGTATGATTAATCTCATTTAGCATCTTACCTAAATGATAAAAAGCTTTAATGGCTCCACAAATAGAACCCTCAATTAGGGTCCAGTATTTTTGAAAAAAGAAAGGAGTGAAACCATCCGGGCCTGGAGCTTTATTCGGAACAAGATAAAAAACTGCTATTTGATTTCCTCACTAGTTACATCACGAGTAAGTTCCACATTATCTTGATGAGAAATAATAGAATCTAAAAATTCAAAAACACAATCTGAGAAAGTACACTCCGGATTGTCCATGTATCGCTTAGTAAAGTCTTGGATAATTTTGATGTTCTATAAGAATAGGGTTATTAACTTTCATACCTGAGCTTGACACAAATTCTTTAAATTGTTTACGATTATTTTTAATGTTTGAAAACGATTGAAAATAAGAGGTAATAGCATCACCTTTTGCCCAGAAATTATCTTTACTCTTTTGTTTCCAGAGTGCAATTTGATAAGAAAATAACTTAGCTCATTTAAGGAGTAAACGTGTTGTAGCCTAAAAATCAACGGCTATAAATGTGACACGTGGCTCCATCACAGCCCTACAAGTGACACTCTCCTATTCTGGTAAAGTACATGGGTCATAAGCTTGTATGGACTAAAGTACACTTTGTTGAGAAAAAGGTGTACTAAAACCCTTCTTATGGCCCAAAATTGTACTTAGGCCTAGTAGAGGTAAAACACATTTTTGTGTAAAAGGGTGAGGTATACTCTCCAATCAGCAATTGCCACATGTCACAGCATTATTGCTTAGCCAACTAGATGCTCCCAAATTAGGGTGACATCAAGGTATAACAATCATTTCAGACATTATAAATAGTCCTTGAAATCAGGGGGAAAGGTACGTTTTTAAGAGCATAGTACTGTTATTCTGCCATAAATACTCTCTCACTGTCTCTCTCTAAAAGTTCCTTCATATCCCTAATAACTGACTTAAACTTCGGAGGGGAAAATACCACCTAAACCTCCAGGGTGGGTCCCTTTTTACAGGTTTCAAGGCAGAGCTCAGGTTCGGGGTTCGAGTCCAGGCGTTGTTGCACAAGTTTCCTAGTTAAGAACCTATTGTTGGGGATTATAGTATTTAATTTAAGAGTTTAACGCTACGTAACAAAACGTTCTTGAAGAGATTAGGCTGAAAGATTATTAAAATTTACTAACAATTTTGCTTGTACATTGCTAAGTTTGTCATCAACCTCTTTAATTTGGCGAAAAATATTTCCAAATCTATCTTTATTTAGTTCCTTAATATTACTCTTTAGTAATTTACATTGTTTAACAAACTAAAACATATAGGAACCACTGAACTTAGAGCACCATATCTTGTTACACAACATTATCAAAATCCTTCATAACATCACATGTTCTCAAATCTAAAAGGGTGGATCTTTTGAACAACTATATTATCAATATTTACCATAACTTGAACATGATCAGAGGAAGCGAAAACATGGTTATAGATAATAGCATTTGGAAACAAATTAATCCAAGAAGTACTAATAAGAGCCTTATCTAAACATTCAAACACATTATTTTCGACACTCATTTTTTTCTCAAAGAAAATTGGTTTCTAGAATGACACTAGTAGAATAAATGCTTATTGATGCGGTTAAAAAGTGGCATATTGCTGCGGTTTTGGCGCGCAGCAATTAAGGAGGCAGCAATAGGTAATAATTATATTGTTGCGGTTTTTAACCGCCACAATAGAGCAACATATTGCTGCGGTTCCTACCCAAAACCGCAGCAACATGTGTTTTTCTATTAAAAAAATGAAATATATTGCTGCGGTTTTTTGCCCAAAACCGCAACAACATGTATTTTTTTATTAAAAAAATGAAACATATTGCTGCGGTTTTGAGCCAAAACCGCAGCAATAGGTCCGGGTACAAACAATTTTTTTTTTTTGGGATTTTTCCATCAAATTTAAAAGGTAAAAGTGTGTAGAAACATAATAAAAACTACAAAAAGATCCAGCTAATACGGCAACAATCCAAAAATGAGTTCTTAAAACTAATAACTACATAATTAGGACCATAAAGATTAAAAATCAAAACATAAAATTAAAAATAACTTCAGAAATTGAAACATGAACTTTCATAGTCACAAATTAGAGACTAACAAACTAACAAATTACTAACACTCATCGTCCAACCTAACATGGAGCAAAACAAACCCCATCTGCATTTGACAACATTCTGGAATTCCGTCATTGCCAGCATCACTCCTCTAATATCCTAACTAATTGCACAGGGATAAAAATGGAAAAATATCCAAAAATGCAAGTATCACCAACCTAACATTTGATAACCAAAAACAAAACCTAATTAAAATAGGAGAAAATAAAAAAAATTGAAAATAACAACCATTAACAGGTCGGTATTTCCGGCGAAGAAAGAGGAAACAGAGGCCATTTATTTCCGGCGAAGAAAGAGGAGAAAGGCCGTGTATTTCCAGCGAAAAAAAGATACAGGCCGTGTAGTTTCTGACGAGTAATAGGGCTGGGCTTGCGGCCGCCGTTGTTGTTGAATCTGGCGAGCGAGCGGCAAATGGTGCTTGGTCTTTTGTTTCCACAGATCTGAAGTGAAAGAGGACCGGTCCAACAACAAGAATATCTAAGGTAGTAGCAGTAGAAGCTTCTCGAATATGCGAAGATGGCGTCTCAGCCATGGTCGATGGAGTCAGTCGATGGAGCGCGAAGATGGTGTTTCTCGTTTCACCATGATCGACGGTGTGTGAGAGAAGGGAGGGTGAATGACGGGAGGAGGAAGGGTGACGGGTGAAGGGTCGAAGAGGAGGGAGGGTGAAAGGGTGAGGACTGAGGAGAGAACGGCTGTGAGAGAGGATTTAAGAATTTGAAGAAAAATAACAAACCCTAGTGGTTATTTCACGCATTTGTACTCTTTTTTTTAACTATTTTTTAAAGATATTGCTGCGGTTCTTTCAAGAACCGCAGCAATATATTAAAATATTATTTTTTTAATATTATTTTAATAAATTGTTGCGGTTTTTGACGAAAACCGCAGCAATATATCTGGGTCAAAAAAAGTCAATTTTTTTTCAAAAAAAAAATCCTATTGATACCATATTGCTACGGTTTTGAGCGGGAACCGCAGCAATATTGTCAATTTCTAATTTTTTTTTCTTTTTGCGTGTTATATTGCTTCGTATAGGTAAAATTGCAGCAATATCACCGCAGCAAATAGCGTTTATTCTACTAGTGTGAGGAAGTTCAAAACAACTAAGAGAACTTAAGTGATTATTTATACGAGCTAAGCCACAAGAATTAAACTCATCACCATCTAATTTGATAAACGGGAGTGAGAGACTATTAACATAATTTAAAACTTCTAACTAAACTCATTTTTATCTTGAGATCTTGCCGTAACAAAAATAAAAATGGCAGTAAATAGTAAATCAGGCAGAAGATAATGAATATTACATGCCACAAACCGGCCTGATCTAAATACAATCAATAGAGAAAAAGGCTTAATATGATCATCTTTCCATAATAGCCATAATCCACTAAAAATGCATAGGGTAAGTAAAGCTTCAAAAAAATTGAAACCTGAGTTTCTCAAACATACATAAGAAGGACATTTCACAGTTTTAGTTTCACATAACATGAAAATCGAGATGTTATTTAAATTACAAAATTATTACCTTCAACTAAAGCATTTTTTCTACCATATCCCCTCATATTCAAAAAGCTCATGGACATTTAAACATTAAGCAATAAGACACCATAACCAAACTAGGCACAATTTCTCTTCAGAGCATAGGAGGATTTATCCTCAACGTCATAGCTTTTCATTCTCTTAGATGAAGACAGGGAATAGGGATGGCAATTGGGCGGGCGGGTGCGGAGGATGGTACCCCCACACCCTCACCCGCATTAAATTCTCATCCCCATCCCCGCCCCACCATCCATTGCGGGGGGAAATTCTAGACCCAGCCCCGCCCCACCCCCGCACCCGCGTCGTACCCGCGTCATTCCCACTCCATCCCTGCAAAAAATCCACCAAAAAATCTGCCATAAGCCCATTATAGTTGTCTACTTCACAAAATCACATTATAATATAGTAAAAGAAAAGTTAAAATATATTAACAAAGGCAAATATTTTATTACATTTCAAAAGTGTCTTCAAATACATTAGTAATATATGTATATAAATAGAATTTTAATAATAAAAATATGGGGCGGGGGTGGGGCGGGCGGGGATGGGGCGGGTATAACATAAAATCCATACCCGCTCCACCACCCATTGCGGGTATAATTTTAATCCACATCCCCGTCCCATCCCCGCCAAACCTAGACCCATCCCCGCCCCAATTGGGCAGGGATAGGGCGGGTCTCCTACTTGACCCGCCACACTACCATCCCTAACAGGGAAGAGTCATGGTAAACACCATTGCCTCAATATTTATTAATAATGGAGCTCTCAGAAGTAATATAGTTCAAATATTTCTCAGGCTGGAACTGATAACCATCCAAAGATGGATCAACATGAAGCAACAAAATTACATTCTCGACATCTAACTCAAATAATGATTGATCATTCTGCTCAAACCCAACAAAGGGAGCAAAATGATTATCATTACGATATTCAAGATACAGAACTTGAAAAGGGACAAGAGATAGAATATCATGCACAATATCACCAGCAATGGATGGAGAAAACTCCTCACTTGACTGCCTTCCCTCAGGGAGAGCGGGCTCCAACATAGACTGTTGGAACTCATTATTGAAAGGACAAAGCTTAGCAAGGGGCCCCATGGACTCATCATCATCAGATTCAGTGTCACTATCATTAACTCTACCATGAGAAGCGACTAACATGAAGGCCTTACCTTTTCCTTTACCATGACCAGCACTAGAAGGATGATAAACAATATCCACACGTACCTTCAGCTTCTTTAAATACAATACCAGAAGGTTTCTTAGCTACAACAGTAGAAAATTTACCAGCATGACCATGAAAATGAGCAGAGCTGAAATATGTCACCAAGGCTTTAGGCTTAGCTGGCACAAGATTAGCCTACTTAGCCCAAGTGCCATCATAATCTTGCATAGAAGCCTTAGAGAGAATTTCAACGAGAGATTTCCGCTTTAGATTATTCAATAAACAAACATTAACCTCCCTCTGAGGATCATTCAAGGGAGGGCACTTATCAATAGCATAGTCATCATTACTACGAAACGAGCATCCTGAGGAAAAGTCCTCATACCACACAATATAACAACAAGTTTTCCCATAAGATCTCTTCACCTTAGCATACTCTAACAAGGGCTCAGTCACTTAACTCTTATATATGCCCTAGCAAACCTAAATTTACTCCTTAAAAGAGATCTAGCATCCAATTTTACAAGAGTACCAACATTATTGGAAGCCAATAGACAAGGAACAGACTAAAAGTTCAACAATTAAGTGGAAAACCTAGTGAGGACATGGCGCAAATCAATTTACAGTCGAAATGAAGGATAATAATCACTCTGGAATAACAAGACTTAACATAAACACTCGGAAACGCACACTCCTCAAGTCCTCACTAAGACTCTCTGAATTGTGTTAAATGCAAAGCCAATACTCACACTAAAAAGCCCAAATTCGAACTAAAACCCTAGAAAAATAGGAGAAATCTCAATTAACCCTAAGAAAAAGGGATTGATTAGACTCAAGCAAAGACTTCCAGATGGTAAAAGTCACAAATTAGATCCTGCACCGAGGTGTAGGATGAGCATCCTACACCTTGGCCAAAACTACGCCGTTTTGATGGTTTTAGGAGAGCCAAAATTTGGTAGGCTTTTGGCAGTATTTTTGAAAGTGGGCCAGCTCTTTCTCTCTCATCACTCACTCATTCCCTCTCTTTCTCTCTCATTTATTTTTCAAGAACCATTTCAATTCTCTCTCTCATTTATTTTGTTCTTCATTTATTTCTCCCTTATTTTCATTCATTTCTATTATAAATTTCCAAATGTTGATATTTGATTTTATATTCTGTTTTGCATTTTTAAAACTTTTTTAATGTACAAATGCATATGGTTTGATGTACAATAATATACGAGTGTACATTTAGGGATTTTCAGTGATCAAAGTAATGACCATCAGTGTACATTGTGGTTTATCCTTATTGACGTTGGTTGCGGTTCAATTCTCTCTCTCATTTATTTTGTTCTTCATTTATTTCTCCCTTATTTTCATTCATTTCTATTATAAATTTCCAAATGTTGATATTTGATTTTATATTCTGTTTTGCATTTTTAAAACTTTTTTTAATGTACATATGCATATGGTTTGATGTACAATAATATACGAGTGTACATTTAGGAATTTTCAGTGATCAAAGTAATGCCCATCAGTGTACATTGTGGTTTAACCTTATTTACGTTGGTTGCGGTACCTTTTTTTTATTATTAGCTCCACCTACAGTTGCATGTACATGCACGTACCTTGCATGTACACTTTGTTGACATTCATGTACATTAACTGGGTTACAATCATGTTGTTATGTGTTGACCTTTTGTTCTAGTACCCATATTGAGTTTTTTGTGTTTTGTTTTATTTGTGTCTATAGAATATGTTATGCATGCATGTTAGTGAAGCTAATGAGTCATACACAGTAATCATTAACGCAACTTTAATTTGTACATTGAGTCATATCTAGTGAACATTCAATCAAACAATAATGTATCCTTATTTTCAGTGATCAAAGTAATGACCATCAGTGTATATTGTAATTTATCCTTATTTACGTTGGTTGCGGTACCTTTTTTTATTATTAGCTCCACATACACTTGCATGTACATGCACGTACCTTGCATGTACATGCACGTACCTTGCATGTACACATTGTTGACATTCATGTACATTAACTGGGTTACAATCATGTTGTTATGTGTTGACCTTTTGTTTTAATACCCATATTGAGTTTTTTTTTGTGGCACCTGGAGCACTATGAGGTATAGGACTGTAATTGTACATATTGAATTTCATTAGTGAACAAACATCAACACACACCAGTGCACAAAGATTGCAAATTACTCACTTGACATCAGCTTTAGGAATTGGGTTACTTTTATTCTATTATTTTTCTTTGTACATTCTTGGCTTCGTGGTTGTTCATTAACAAAATCAAAATGTTCAATGACATCCCCCCATAAAATCGTCAATAACACACAATGAACAATAATAGACATCCAAAGTACAATCCTTGTGATATAGTGAACAATGTGATAACACACAATGAACAATAACAGACATTCAAAGTAGAGGTTCAGATATTTCTTCAGATTTTTTCCCTTTATTCTCAAAAGGGTGGCCAATGGTATTTCTTCACTTTGTGTTCTTACAAGCTCAAAAAATATTAGTAACTAGAGGACGAGTTTAAAAAATAAAATCATTAAACATGGAAGGAGGTTGAGTGTGGAAAAGAGAGAAGTGGTGAACAGTATATGGGGGGAAATGATGGCAGTTGACATCAAATCAATTATTAAATGGTGAACAGTAAATGTCAAATCATTTACTTTTTGAATTTTCGGTTTTGTACATTGGATATAAGGGGAATGTACATTGGCTGTCAAATCAATTACTTTTTGCATGTTAAATGATGCGTTTTATTCTTCTTGCCTTGCGTTTTGGAGCTGGTGTAGGATGCTCATCCTACACCTCTGTCCACCATCTACGCATTGAGGCATGAACCACTACTTTAATAAATTTAATTCAGAACGAATTCTATCCCTACTAGAAGTAGAGTATTTACCATTACTGCGATTTCGAGAGGATTTAGAAGCCAAGAGGACCAAACTGATCACAATTAGTTGGCAAAAAATTGGAAAAGCTAATTTTACTAAAAAGAAATAAATGTGCTTTTTTTAGTTTATTTGTTTTCTTTCAATGATCTGATCAACTAAAGTTTTCGCCTATCGTTGGGGTCAGACTGTGTATATGAGGCGGGAAGAATAAGCAAGTCTTCTTCGTTCTCCCTTTACAAGTCAAAACCATAGTTAAAAACTTATAAACTAAACCCTGTAATTTCACAAAACCCAACAACTCCAAACAGAAAACAAAAATGGTGAAATCAAACCCAAAAATTCCAGACAGACAAACGAGAAGACGTTTGAAAGTCATGCAAATGCTTAAACAAAAACCCATGAAAACCCTCCTTTTCCATTACAAAACCGCCACTAATAATTCAACTTCATCTTCTTGTGATCAAAATTTTCATCTTCAACAACAAAAAACGTTCTTCAACTCCAAAAATGAACAATTACCACTAACTCCACCTCCATTAAAGAACAAGAAACATTCAAGATCACCCAGTTACACTTCCTCTACTTATGGTACTTGTTTTTCTTCCTCTCCTCCTCCATCTCCTTCTTCGCTCTCCTCTCCTCCTCCTATGCCGTCTTTCTTAGACCCGAAATCCCCACAATTCTGTCTTCTGCGCTGCAATTTCTCAACTGAACCTCAGTCTCTCTCCTCCTCTGCTACTCCTCACCCTCACCTTCTCCGCCGAACTTTTTCCGACCCACCAATTTTTTACACTGATTCAAGCCCTGATCATAGCTCCACCTCCAAGGTACTCTTTCTTTAATTCAACTCATTTTTAAATATCTTTTTCTTGAATGCTCTGTTTTCTGCGTTAAAAATTTGTTGATGAATTGAGTTGCAGAAAATGTTTTCCGGGTTAATGAATTTATTGATGAATTGGGTTTCACAAATTGTTTTCTGGGTGAATGATTTTATTTATTTATTTATGTGATTGTAGAAATTTTTTTCTGGGTGAATTGTTGATAAATGTGATTATACAAAATGTTTTCTGGGTGAATATTCGTTGATAAATTTGATTGAAAAACTTGTGTTCTGGGTGAATGAATTTCATTGCAGAAAATGAGGACTATGAAGCAATCAATGAGTCAATCGCCACCAGTATCTCGCAATTTAATGAATTTACTCCCGCCGCTTCCGCCGCCACCATCGCCGAAGCTACTGAGGAGGACTGTCTCTGACCCTGTTCCACTTGTGTCTGATACTTCTAAGGTTCTCATTCTTTTCTTCTTGATTAACAGTTGAACGAAGTTTTTTTTTTTAGGATTTTATGCAAATTTTCTGTGAATCTTTCTCTGAATTAACTGGAGTATTGGGACTTTCAGACTGATTCTTTAAACTTAGCATTTTATGGAATTTTTTTTTTACAAGCATATGATCTTTTTCTGGGATTTTTGTTGGGTAAAAATTTGAATAATATGACACTGATAAAAAAAAAATTTCTGTTCAGTTTTTTTTTTTTTTTTTTTTTTTTTTTTTTTTTTTTAATTCTTTGGGTAACTTTTCTGGGGTAAAAAGCAATTGATGGATGAATGAGTATTTTTTTGGTAATTAATATTCTCCTTTTTCTGAATGTTTGACACCATGAATGTAATTTTTGGCAGGAGAACATCAAAGAACAAATAGTGAAGGCAGAGAAGTTGTCGAAAGATTGGATAATGATCAAATTCAAATGTGGATGTGGCCGTGATTCACAATTTCTCTGCGATGCGGCTGCCGATAAATGCTACAAGCTCGTTTGAGTCATTTTGTTGTTGTTGTAGATTTTTGATTGTTTTCTGTGTTCTAGATCTCATTCTTGTTATCTTGTTCTAAATGTATGATTTTGATTGTCGATTAGTTATAAATTTAGGTTAGGCTTGTTATAAACCCATTTTTTTGCTTCCATATGAATTTGTAGTATAGGAATTAGGAAATTAAGAAATCAAGATTCATATGACAAGTTACTTAATTCAAATTGTAATTGTGCTTAAAGATCTGTTTCATTTTATGTTGCTCTTTTGTCTTTAATTAAGTTGAGCAAACTTCCATAATATATTATCTCTCTTTTCCCCCTCAAAAAAAAAAGTTGAGCAAATTGTATCTTAAGGAACATTTGGTTCGTAGATTGGTATGGGTTTGAAATGAGAAATTGTTACCACCATTTTTTATGAAATAACTAGCATTTATTATGATACATTGTATTAAGTCCCAAAGAGTTTAATGTTTATGTAAAGGTAAAGGCCCAATCATATTAAGAAGCCCATGAAAAATAGTCAACAACCAGGAGCCCATAAAAGAAAACCCATCAGTCAAGAGTACTCAAAAGAAGGAAGCCAAATAACGCCGAAAACATAGACAAAGACGTGGGTCATAGTCAGTTTGATTATGGAGCATGCAAGTGCATGGGTAATGGGACGTGGTCACTATGGTGCCAGAAGATAGCAATTGTGATTTGAATCATAAATGATTCAAATCATTTCCCTCCAAAGAGGCAAGGAAGTTACGCATGGTCATGAAGTATAAATACAAGAAGAAGGATATGAACAAAGACAACAAAGACAACAAACACAACACACAACAACGTGCAAATTTACTTTCTTTTCTAGTGTAGCTTTAACCTGGGGTTGTAGTTAACTCCTAGCCTAAATCTAGAACATGTACTAAGTGATATGTTTGTTCAAACTCCAGTTTTAGCCGCAACTCATGGAGGTATCCATCTTCGTGTTTTCCCTTTAATTGTCCAGTCTGGTTTATCTTCATGCTTTTTATAAAAGAATCTTTCTAGAAGTTTGTGATATAAGTGAGAATGTTCACCTTTAACTAATAGATTAATTATTGCATTTATTGTCTTATTTAATACTTATAGCCTGAATTTATTAGGCGTTGTAGTTTAATTACCTTAAGCTATAACAAAATACTTTAGCAAGGTTTTATTTAATTAAAACCGGTAACCCCTAGGGACTAAGACTCCCGTGATGCTCAATATCTAACTATTGGGTGTGCATTGACTTGTTTGCAAAGTCATCCAACTGATTTTGCACCAATAGGTTCTATTGGCGACCACAGTGGGAGGAAAAAGATTCATAAACAAATAGTAAAATCTTCCTCGTTGATAACTTTTGTTTAAAGTAGCCTTTTATTTGAAGTAGCCATTGTTAGTTTTTCTTTCTCGTCTCATAAATGCCGGGTACACGTTCTCGAAGACATAGAGAAGGTCCTAGAGTTGAGCCAGTCTCCTAAAATATGGAAGACAACATTTCGATACTGATGGCAATGCAGCTCCATTATTGCTCATTAACAAAGCTCATGAACTCATTGCAATGGTTAGTGAAGCTATGTTTGAGTACAAGTCCATGTCAATGAATTATTCGAAGGAGTTAGATACTATTGTTAGTATAGTTTCTAATTAAGTTGAATGTATTCGTCCTTTGATTCATTTACTTAGCTTAAATCTTGTGTTAGGTTTGTTTTGAGTTGTAATTTGAATTCCCGAAACTTGTATCACTAAGTGTCATTGAGTTGTGATGAACTTAGTTTCGTACAAGGAGTTATAGTGTCCTTAGAACTGTGCCATTCACTGTGCCAATACAAATGCCAGCGAATGCATAGAAGTCTTAGTGTTAGAAGGATTTAATTGCTGCAGTCATGTGCGAGTCATGTGGAGATTATGGTCGTTGTAAAGCTGAGGTTGTTGGAGGAACTTGTGCGTGGAAAAGGGAGTTAATTGGTGGATATTCAAACCCATGATCAGCCACCAAGGAATGTGGAAGTTGGTTCCACAAATCAAGAGAAGTGCGCCATCCTCAACACCACTCTTATCCGAAGAAGTTATCACCCATGTTCGTCCATGATCACACTTAGTGGATTAATTGGTTTTATTTCTTTTATTTTATTTTCAGAAAATCAGAAAATTAGGACATGAACTCTTGTATAAATGATTACGGAATTATCAATGAAAGACAATCAAGATTTTATGCCTAAACAACCGAGTTTATCTCAATTTTCGAATTATTCTTGTTTCTTGGATTTGAAAACTTAGAGTGATTTATCCTTTGCTTAATTAGTCCTAGCTAGACTAATTTGTGATCTTAGGGAACTTTAATTAGCTTAGGTGGTGTGACTGTATTCTTAGAAGATTAAAGATAGCTAATTTATCCACGAACTATCATCAAGGCACAGTGCCATACTCTGTGCAAGCCAATGTTATTTTATGTTCGAATTATTGTCCGCAATTTTGAACTTGTAAACTTCGAGTGTTACTCCAAGTCTACAACAGATACATTCAGAATCTAGGGTGCATGAGGATGAAGGTGAGTCAATTCATCATGCCTCAGGAGAATCACAAGGAGAAACTCCCCAAAGGGAAATTCCATCTCCAAGTAGTATTGGCCGCACATTCGTGCACCAATTGTATGGGAAATTCACTGAAACAGTGAAATAATTACTATTAGAGGCCAGGGAGAGTCAAAGGCACAATTTGATTCTAACTACAGAAATCTAGCCCATGAATTAGCCAGAGTATTTACAGATATCCTTCAAAGGATAAGTGAGGAGAATAGAGATATTAAATCTAGGCAGATAGGTCGAATACTCATAGATAGTAATGATACTATGAGTGCAACCTTTACGATAATGTCAACATCTCTTGCTACGGAAGTAGTTACTCGCCTGGACGACCCATTAGTTGAAAAACAACGCAACAATGACATTAGAGTTGATATCCCTGATTATGATGGTAAGTTGGATGCTGATGAATTTATCTGATCAAGAGAGGGACGAGACATTCCTGGCTTTTAGAAGGCCTCCACAGCAAAACCAACGCAACAATGACATTAGAGTTGATATCCCTGATTATGATGGTAAGTTATGCTGATGAATTCATAGAATGGATGAGAACAGTAGAGAGGGTGTTTGATTACAAACAAATACCCGAGGACAAACGAGTGAAGTTAGTGGCTCTTAAGTTGAGGAAATATGCCTCTACTTGGTGGGCTAGTGTATGTGCCAAAAGGGAGAGAGCTGGAAAAGAGAAGGTGCGTACTTGGGAGAAAATGAAGAAACTACTTAAGCAGAAGTTCTTGCGAACCTATTATGTGCAAGAGAACTTTTCTAAGCTTCATAATATTCAACAAGGCTCGAGGAGTGTTGAAGAGTACGCAAGAGAGTTTGAATCTTTCTTGATGAAATGTGACTTGTAAAAGGATGAACCTCAAACTCTTGTTAGGTTCTTAGGAGGCGTGGATTCAAAGATTGCTAATGTAGTGGAGTTGCACCATTACTCAACCCTCGAAGAACTTGTCATCTTGGCGCATAAGGTGGAGTAACAACAAAATACCAAAGGCAAATGGGAGTCACTTCGACCCTTTGCTAAAATCACACCCTATTACTAAGCCCAAACACATTCACCCCTAAACCTTACCCTACCAACAATTTTAAACCACCCTTCAGAAAGCCCGAGAACAGTCCCATACAAACCAAGGCTCCTAGGAGATGTTTTAGGTGCCAAGGATTAGGTCACTTCGCATCTGAGTGTCCTAACACGAAAGTAGTGACCCTAATGGAGTATTAAACTTTAGGAGAAGAACATGATATGGAGGAATATGAAGAATAAGGAGAGGAGGAGGAAAAAGTACTCGGTCCGGATGAAGGAGAATGTTTGGTTGTTCGAAGGACTCTTCGTGGAATGGCTGTCCAAGAGGAGCAACTACAAAGGGAGTCCATCTTTCATACACTTTGTACTATTGGAGGAAAGGTATGTACTTTAATAATTGATGGTGGAAGTTGTAGTAATGTCGCCTCTCAAACCCTCATAAACAAGCTTAATCTAAACACAACCCCACACACTAACCCTTATGTCATTCAATGGTTAAATCAAGGAAAAGGAATACATGTATCTAGTCGTGTATTGCTTAACTTTAGCATTGGGAGAACATGAAGAGGAGATTTGGTGTGATGTAATACCCATGGATGCGTGCCATGTATTGCTTGGAAGACCTTGGATGTTTGATAGGAGAGTGATCCATGATGGATACAAAAATACCTACACTTTCATGAAGAACCAAAAAAATATTATCCTTACCCCCCCTTGTACCTAAGTCGAAATAAAACCAAAGTCTTCAATCCAAAAAGAACATAGCCTTGACCACATTGATGAAGTCCGAATACCATGAGTATACGCCTATCAAGGAACTAATTCTTAGTGGTGTTGATGAATCCCCACCTCCACAAAACACCCAACATCCTTTACTCACCCCTCTACTTGAGAAGTATAGTCACGCATTCCCACAAGAAATACCCCCTGGCTTACCCCCTAAGCGTGATATACAACAGAAGATAGACCTCATATCTGGAGCTAGTCTACCAAACAAACCTTCCTATCGTACCAATCCAAGAGAAACTGAAGAGATAAGGAGGCGAGTTGAGGAGTTGAAAACTAAAGGATTGATTAGAGAGTCCTTAAGTCCATGTGTTGTGCCTACGTTTTGGTGCCAAAGAAAAATGGTGAATGACGTATGTGTGTTGATAGTAGAGCTATCAATAAGATCACCATAAAATATCGATTTCCCATCCCTAGATTAAATGACCTTCTTGTTGATCTACATGGTTCTAAAGTCTTTTCTAAGATTGAGCTTAGAAGTGGAAATCACCAAATTAGAATCCATGAAGGAGATGAGCGGAAGACTGCCTTTAAAACAAAAGAAGGATTGTATGAGTGGCTTGTCATGCCAGTTGGCTTGTCGAATGCACCTAGCACATTCATGAGGCTTATGAACCAAACAATTCGACCCTTCCTTGGAAGATTTGTTGTGGTTTATTTTGATGACATTCTTGTTTATAGCAAGAATGAGGAGGAACATGCTTTACATTTGGAGCAAGTGTTCGAGGTATTGGAGAAAGAAATGCTCTATGTCAATCTAGAAAAATGTCACTTCTTCTCTAATCAAGTGATTTTTCTCGGATTCCTAGTTTCTAATGAAGGAATCAAGGTTGATAACAAGAAAGTGGAAGCTATAAGAGATTGGCCTACCCCTACATCCATCCAACAGATCCGATGTTTTCATGGCCTAGCTTCATTCTATAGGCGTTTGTGAGAGACTTTAGCACCCTCATGGCACCCCTAACTAAACTCACCAAGCTTAAGCACTTTCAATGGAACCCTCAAGCCCAACTAGCCTTCGACGAAGTGAAAAGGAGACTAACCACAGCCCCCATCCTAGCTCTACCTAGCTTTGAGGAAGTATTTGAAGTGGAGTGTGATGCATCTGGTGTGGGAATCGGTGCGGTTGTTTCTCAAAATGGTCGTCCCTTGGCCTATTTTAGTGAGAAGCTCAATGAAGCTAAGCATAAATATTCAACCTATGACAAAGAATTTTATGCTTTGGTTCGTTCTTTAGATCATTGGCACCATTATCTCATTGCTAAGGAGTTCATCCTACATTCTGACCATGAGGCTTTGAAATATTTGCAAAGTCAGCAAAAGTTACAAACGAGGCATGCTAAATGGGTTGAATTCCTACAAGCTTTTCACTTTGTTATCAAACATAAATCTGGTAAAACGAACAAAGGGGCAGATGCCTTATCAAGGAAATATGTGTTGTTGAACTCATTGAGAAGTCAAGTCATTGGACTTGAAGTATTGAAGGAGAACTACAAAGATGATCCGGATTTTAGTGAACTGTTCGCTCAGTGCCATAGTCATGCCCAAGGTGAATATCATCTCTTCGATGGATTTCTTTTCAAAAACAACCAACTATGTGTTCCTAGGCATAGTGTGCGAGAGTCTTTAATCAAAGAATTTCATGAAGGAGGATTAGCTGGACATTTTGGGATAGAGAAAACTACAAGCATGGTAAGTGATTACTTTCATTGGCCGAAGTTGAAGAGAGATGTGGAGTATTTGATTAAACGATGCAATGCATGTCAAAGGGCAAAAGGCCACTCTTTACCTCAAGGCCTTCACATGCCTTTGCCTACACCCCAAGCCCCATGGGAGGATGTGAGTCTAGATTTCATCACTGGATTGCCACGCTCACAGCACCATAAAGATGCTATAATGGTTGTTGTTGATCGATTTTCAAAATGGCTCACTTCATTGCAAGCAATACCACTCATGATGCCGTCCAAACTGCATTATTGTACTTCAAAGAGGTAGTCAAGTTGCATGGTGTTCCAAGGTCCATGGTAAGTGATCGAGACTCTAAGTTCTTGAGTCATTTTTGGCTCACTTTGTGGAAGAAAATGGGTACAAATTGAAGTTTAGCACTTCTAGTTATCCACAAACCGACGACCAAACTGAAGTTATGAATAGAACTTTAGGCACCTTGCTTAGAGCTCTAGCCACTAAAGGTCCAAGACAATGGGAAGAGCTGCTTCCCCTCTGAGTTCGCCTACAACCGTGTCCCTCATAAGGTAACTGGTCTAAGTCCTTTCGAGATTGTATATGGTCTCAATCCTTGCACCCCTCTTGATCTTGCACCCTTACCCATTCATAACAAGTTTAGTATGGAAGCTGATGAAAGAGCTCGAGAAATCAAGAAGATACATGAACTTGTTCGAGCTAGGATCATGAAAGCTAATGAAAAACTCAAGATATACCTAGACAAAAAGAAAAGAGATGTTCAATTTGCTCACGGTGATCTAGTTTGGATCCATTTGAGGAACGAACGTTTCCCTTCCAAAAGGCGTTCTAAGTTGAGTCCTAGGTCAGATGGACCATTCAAGGTACTTGAACAAATCAATCCTAATGCATATAAGATCGAGCTTCCAGGAGATTATGGAGTATCAACTACATTCAATGTTCGGATCTTAGTCCTTTCCATGAAGATTTTGGTGCTATTCCAAGTTTGAGGGCAAACTCTTCGCAACAAGGGGGGGATGATGGCAATGCAGCTCCATTATTGCTCATTAACAAAGCTCATGCATTCATTACAATGGTTAGTGAAGCTATGTTTGAGTACAAGTCCATGTCCATGAATTATTCGAAGGAGTTAGATACTATTGTTAGTATAGTTTCTAATTAAGTTGAATGTATTCGTCCTTTGATTCATTTACTTAGCTTAAATCTTGTGTTAGGTTTGTTTTGAGTTGTAATTTGAATTCCCTAAACTTGTATTACTAAGTGTCATTGAGTTGTGATGAACTTAGTTTCGTACAAGGAGTTTTAGTGTCCTTAGAATTGTGCCATTCACTGTGCCAATACAAATGCCAGCGAATGCATAGAAGTCTTAGTGTTAGAAGGATTTAATTGCTGCAGTCATGTGCGAGTCATGTGGAGATTATGGTCGTTGTAAAGCTGAGGTTGTTGGAGGAACTTGTGCGTGGAAAAGGGAGTTAATGGGTGGATATTCAAACCCATGATCATCCACCAAGGAATGTGGAAGTTGGTTCCACAAATCAAGGGAGAAGTGCGCCATCCTCAACACCACTCTTATCCGAAGAAGTTATCACCCATGTTCGTCCATGATCACACTTAGTGGATTAATTGGTTTTATTTCTTTTATTTTATTTTCAGAAATTCAGAAAATTAGGACATGAACTCTTGTATAAATGATTACGGAATTATCAATGAAAGACAATCAAGATTTTATGCCTAAACAACCGAGTTTATCTCAATTTTCGAATTATTCTTGTTTCTTGGATTTGGAAACTTAGAGTGATTTATCCTTTGCTTAATTAGTCCTAGCTAGACTAATTTGTGATCTTAGGGAACTTTAATTAGCTAAGGTGGTGTGACTGTATCCTTAGAAGATTAAAGATAGCTAATTTATCCACGAACTATCATCAAGGCACAGTGCCATACTCTGTGCAAGCCAGTGTTATTTTATGTTCGAATTATTATCCGCAATTTTGAACTTGTAAACTTCGAGTGTTACTCCAAGTCTACAACAGATACATTCAGAATCTAGGGTGCATGAGGATGAAGGTGAGTCAATTCATCATGCCTCAGGAGAATCACAAGGAGAAACTCCCCAAAGGGAAATTTCATCTGCAAGTACTATTGGCCGCACATTCGTGCACCAATTGTATGGGAAATTCACTGAAACAGTGAAATAATTACTATTAGAGGCCAGGGAGAGTCAAAGGCACAATTTGATTCTAACTACAGAAATCTAGCCCATGAATTAGCCAGAGTATTTACAGATATCCTTCAAAGGATAAGTGAGGAGAATAGAGATATTAAATCTAGGCAGATAGGTCGAATACTCATAGATATTAATGATACTATGAGTGCAACCTTTACGGCAATGTCAACATCTCTTGCTACGGAAGTAGTTACTCGCCTGGATGACCCATTAGTTGAAAAACACTGCCAACTTAATGAGAAACTGCTTAAGGCTTTAGAAGAAGTCCCACTAAATAGGACACAAGGAGATCGTGGAATAACGACATATCTCCCAATAGCTTATCCATCAAGGGTATATTTTTTCCCACATTGAGAATAGAGACCCACTGGTCTCAAGTGATCCACAAACTTCCTCTCAAGGGCTTCGAACAAGGGCAAGTCCTTTAAGCCTTGGAGAGAATGGTCATGGGAATTTTAGGAGAAGTGACGAAATGGTAGCGGGCATGGAGTCAGGCTGGCACCAGGCGCCAGGACGTCACCAACACTTCGGAGATAACACACACCAACCTAGACCATCACATGGAGGTCAGAGGCAAGGTGCTTTTGTTGCAAACAACAATAGTTCACCTCAAGTATATGTGCCTCTAAATTAGCCAACTGTGGTTGAGAACCCTTCATCTGCTACCTATATGCCTTACCAACCACCTATCATTGGGACGTCTCATAATGGAAATACCCCGAGTTATGGTCCTAATCAAGCTCCTTTTGCTCATGCAACTGGAAACTACCAACAAGGGATACCCACTAATGAGCACACGTTTCAGCCACAAATGACATAGGGAACACATAATCCTAACTATGTGCATCGCTAGGATATACCTATGGGAGGTTATAATAATCAAACTTCAGTCCCAATCCAAATCATACGCATGATCAAATGGGGAATATGGGAAATGGAAGTCCAGGCCATCTAGGGAGAAATCAAGATCCCACAGCAGCACAAGTTAAGGCTCTAGTCCAAAGACTAGTGGGGGATAACTCTAGTAGGGGTCATAGGCAGATAGGTCAGAAGCCTTACCCTGAATGGATTAATAGAGCCAATCCATTCCCTAGGACATTCAAAATACCTGACTTTACCTTATTCTCAGGGAATGATAGAGTGTCAACCGAGGAACATTTAGTTAGTTCAATTATCAAGGTAGGGAGGCAGCTGACAATGAATATTTGAAGTTAAGAATGTTTTCTATGCCTCTAACTGAAACAGTGTTTTGGTGGTACACAAATTTACCACCTAATTCTATTCACTCATGGAAGGATATGCAAGTGCAATTTACTAATCATTTTGCACGCACTAAACCTGGAGTGACTTTGAGTGACTTAGCCAGAATCCAACAAAAGTTAGGAGAGTCTGTAGAAGACTACCTAGCTAGGTTGAAAATGGCTAAGATTAGGTGCCATGTTAGCATCCTTGAGAGAGAATTTGTACAAATGGCTCAAGAGGGGATGTTGATTCAGTTTCGAAAAGGTTTGATGGCCATGCCTTTGGCGATTTTGTAGAATTAGTAGAATTTGTCGCAAGGTATGAAAGGAACCTACAAGCTGAAAGTGTAGCAAGGCATCAGAATTTCTTTGATCATAATGAACAATCCTTCCACTTTAAAACAACACTAGAGGTTGATGTGGCTGAAATTGTCCAGGGAGTACCTTATAAGTGTTCTCCCGTATAGAAAAGAGAATTCTTAGCGCCAAAAGACTTGAAGTCTGGGCAGAAAAGAACATATACTTTTGATGCTAAAAAATCCAACGCCATCTTTGACTGGTTATTATCTAATAAGAAAATAAAGTTGGTAGGGAGGCATAAATTGAAAACTGATGATGAAGTTAAAAGGAAAAAGTAATGTAAATGGCATGATGCAGTCACCCACGATACTTCTTAATGTATTATGTTTAGCAATAAAATTCATGATGAGATTGATAAGAAAAGCATCATGTTCCCTGATTATGAAAATGCTTACATGATTGACGTGGAAGAACCATTCCATCTATCTTGTAATATGGTGGCAATTAATAGTGATTTTATTGTTGTCTTGCAGCATCTCAGGCAACTAAAATTGGTAACCAGCTATTTAACAGGCTGCTTGATGAAGGAGTCTTGATCATGCCAAAGATAGCTAATGAAGAAGGACTAGAAGATATGTGCAGATGGCATATGAATGGGTCGCATACAACATACCAATGCCAAGTCTTCAGAGGGTTCCTCACTAGGCAATTGAATCTCAAAAGATTAGTTGTGTCAGAGATAGAGCATCGGGCCATGGAGTTAGAAGCATACAAAATCAGCCTAGCCACATCTAAGGTACTTGTGGCGATGCCTGAGGAGAAAGCTAAAACTTATAAGGAAGCTGCTCAAAAATTCCCGTTGCAAACCAGGAAAATAGAGGGATTAAAGGCTTTAAGGGAGGTATGTGTTCATCATGCTCAGACAAACTAACTTTTGAAATTATCACAACACAGGTCATACCAAATGACCCTACATATGTCCCTGTTTACCAACATTCATTCAAGAAGAGGTCCATAAGTCAAGGAACAAGAAGGAATAATGGATATGGGCCGCACTTTTTCTCAAAAGAAAAGGAGGCAGATGTAAGTCAAATCCCAGTTCCTAAGATTCTCAAGACAAAAGAAAAATCTAAGAGGAATCGAGGGGAAACAAGGGTTAACTCAATGGTAAGGATAACATCATCCCAAGATGGTCAAAACTTGCAACAAAGTAAGTCATCAAAGATAAAAGAATTAAACCTTAGGGCTGCTATAACAAGAGCTCATATTATTATTCAAAATGTGCAAGATTCTCTCATAGCAAATGTTAGAATTGATGAAGAAGCTCTTCAAGCTGGTATCACAAGGTTGCTGCCTCCAGAAGAAAATCAACCTAGTTCATCATCTTTAGAGATGAATACCCAACAACATCATGGAAAGGATTGTCTTATGAAAGACGATGAAGGAAATGATGTTGATGAAGAGTATAACTCACAATTTGGACCCGAAGATCTAGATTTGTTGGTGTTAGATAGTGACTTATTGTTAGATGGAGACTCATTGATAACCGAATCTCAAGCAGAAGGTCAAGAAGGTTAAAACATGCAATGCAACATAGTCATGCTGCCAACGAAGTTTAAGATATCAAAGGACTAGTTAACATTGCTAACTACTGCATCTTCGGTAGATGAAGTTGATAAGGAAGAGAAAGCATGTAAATTAATTACTTCTTTTTCGAAGTTTATCCTCTTATTTAAACCCTCCACAAAAGAAAATGCCTAGTAAAACATGTTTAAGAGCTGATTTGGAGAAACTAATAATAAATAACATCTTTAGATCAGAGGGTGTTGATAATAAACATACTAAGGCTTTATTCTTAAATGTGGATTTTGAGGGGGTACGTATGGGTAAGGTATTGGTAGATACTGGAGCCACTGTCAATATTATGCCATTCTCTGTATTTTTAAAGTTAGGAAAGATCTGCATAATATCCAGATTAACATAACTAGTTTTTTCGGTTTATCCGAAAAGGTTGAAGGAATGGCTATTCTGAAGATTAAAGTAGGTACTAAAACTACTTTTACCGGTTTCTTCATAGTAGAAAATGGTCCTGATTTTAATGCCATACTGGGGAGAGACTGGTTACATCATAATTATGATATTCCATCATCACCCTATCAGGTTTTAATATTGTCGAATGGTGATACCTTTGAAATGGTACAAGCAGATAAGGAAGTTTGTCTAATTTACATCTCCTGATTATCATTTATCAGGGACTCTCTAAAGTCATTTCCCAACATTAGGATTGAGGTTGCTCTATAACTTGAGTCACAAACTCACCAAGAGATAGAAAAATCAAGTGCAATTCTCATCGAAGAAATTGAAGACGTCCCATAAGTTGAAGATATTCAATCAAAATGTGAATTTATTCAACAAGTGTCAAGTTATGATCAATCACTAGCTCTAGTTAGTTTATATAGTTAGATTATATTTTTCTAAAAAGTTTATTATGTATATAAACCTTGAAGAATGTTGTAATGGTTTTACCCCTATCGTTGATCAAATTATGAAAGATTAGTTTTTAAAAGGTATTAATTAGGAAGATTTTCTTGAAAATTCTAATACATGTTGCTCCACCTTGTATGACTCTGAATATCTAGAAGAGGAAGATGAGAAATTATGGGATAAAAGTGAGGATATTAAACAAGAAGTTCATGATCCACTAGAAGAAGTAAATCTAGGAGATAATGAAAATCCACATTTTACTTACATAAGTAAGCTTCTCACTAATCAAGAAAAATATGAATTAATTGAAATTCTGAGAGAATTTAAAGAATGTTTTGATTGGGAGCACCATAAAATGCCTGGTATTGATAGGACAATAATAGAACATAAACTACCTATCAAGGAAGGGTACAAGCCTGTGGCCCAAAGTCCTAGATGACTAGCGCCAGAACTAACAGAACTTATACAAGAGGAAATAAACAAATTCCTCAAGGCAAAGTTCATAGGGCCTTGCCAGTATGCTGACTTGATTTCTAATATAGTCCTAGTGGTTAAGAAAAATGGCAAGATAAGAATCTGCATTGACTTTAGGAATTTAAATAAAGCAACACCTAAAGATCAATACCCCATGCCTGTAGCTGATCTCCTAATAGATGTAGCATCAATATATATATATATATATATATATATATATATTCCATGGATGGGTACGCTGGTTATCATCAATTAAGAATTGCACAACAAGATTGTAATAAAAAAGCCTTCTGATGTCCAAAGTCATTAGGCCTATTTTAATATGTAGTTATCCCATTTGGTTTAAAAAATGCTGGTGGTACGTACCAACGAGCCATGGACGCAATTTTTAAAGATATGATTGGTAAGATTATGGAAGTTTATGTGGATGATATTCTTGTGGAGTCAAATGACTTTTTAAGACATAAAGAACATTTGATTAAATCATTTACAAGAATGAGATAATATCGCCTACAGATGAATCCATTAAAATGTGCTTTTCGGGTTAAAGCTAGTAGCTTCCTAGGATTTCTCATCCATAAAAATGGAATGGAAATGGATTAGAATAAGGCAAAAGGAGTTCTCGAAGCTAAGCCACATTCTAATAAGAAGGAGAAACAAAGCTTCCTTGGACAAGTAAATTATGTTAGGAGATTCATGGCTAATCTAGTTGGGAAGACTAAAAAGTTTTTACCTTTATGAAGATTAAAACATGAATCAGATTTTAAATGAAATAAGGATCGATCATCAAGGGGCTTTTGATCAAATCAAACAAGATTTAGCAAGCCCTCCAGTACTGATTCCCCCAAGGTAAAGTGGAAAACCATTAAGGTTGTATCTATCAGCTTGTGAAGATTCCATTGGTAGTCTCCTTACTCAAGAAAATGAGAAGGGACATGAGCAAGCCATCTTCTACATAAGTAGAATCTTGCATGGTACAGAGCGAAGGTATACCATGGTAGCAAAATGGTGTCTATGCTTATATGATGCATCTGTTAAGCTTATACATTATTTCATGGCCTTTATAGTGGAAGTGGTGTCTCCAACAAATGTCATAAAATATATGATATCTAAACCTTTCATAAAAGGTATATTAAGTAAATGTATTCTATGTCCACTGCAATTTGACTTAATATACATGCCTCAAAAGGCATTAAAAGGTCAAGCTCTAGCCGACTTCTTAGCAACTCACCCTTGCCGTTAATCTGGGATCATTGATGAAGATGTTCTCCCATGGACATTATTCTTTGATGGCTCTAATACTAGAGAAACAACATGAGCTGGAATATATATTCTATCTCCTGATGGGGTTCCAACTAAAGTAGCTATAACTTTAAGGGGCCATGCACTAATAATAGGGCTGAATATGAAGCTTTATTGATCGGACGACAGTTGTTATTAGCATTGGGAGCTAGGAAAGCTAAAATATATGGAGATTCTCAGTTAGTTATTTATCAAATGACTGAAGAATTTAAATGTATTCGTTTGTATCCTATGAATATTGCAAGAAAGCACAGGTATTGTCTAAACATTTTAAAGTGATTTCTTTCATACATGCATATTCCTAGAGAAGAAAATAGAATAGCAGATCAGTTGTCCCAGATAGCTTCTGCTAGAGAAGAGATACCTTCACCAAATGAATATATCATCCTTCAAGAAAAGATCATGGATCCTATTAATGGAACTGATAAAGAAGCATCAGAAAATATATTGGAAATCTATAAAGTTTCAATATTAAGAGAGGATGAGGATTGGAGAAAAGAAATTATTCAATATCTCCAAGATCCAACCGAGATAAAAGTGCTAAATAGAGTTAAAATGGCTGTAACTAAATTTTGCATGCAATTTTGGGAACTACATAGAAGAGATCTGGAAGGATTACTTTTAAAATGTGTAGATGCTGGAGAAGCTTTAACCCTCATGGCAGAAATTCATCAAGGACTATGTGGTGCTAATCAAAATGGCCTAAACATAAGATGGATGTTGCATGAACATGATTACTATTGGCCTACTATGAGAAAGGATTGTATAGATTATGCAAAAGGCTGTAAAAGATGTCAAAATTTTGGACCCATTAGTAGGGCTCTAGCCTCATAGCTGAAGTACATTCTAAAGCCTTGGCCATTTAGAGGATGGACAGTAGATGATATAGGAGAAAGTAATGCATCTTCTAAGAAGCATTCATACATCATAGTAATCATTGATATTTCACTAAATGGGTATGAGCACAAGCTTTTGTTAAGATCAATACACAGGTTGTGATAAACTTTTTGAAAGAAAAGATCTTTATAAGATTTGGAATTCCGGAAACCATAACCTTTGATTAGGCTACAGTGTTCAGGAACCCTGATTTGTTAGATTATCTTACCCAATTTGGGATTACTAAGTTGAATTCAACACCATACTATGCTCAGGCTAATGGTTAAGCTAAGGCTACTAAGAAGATTATAGTAAAGGAAATCTCAAAAATGCTAGATAATAAGCCTAGGAAATGGGATGAGTTGTTGTTATATGCTCTATGGGCCTACATGACATCTAAAAGAGAAGCAACAGGAGTTACTCCTTTCAATTTAGTTTATGGACATACTGCAGTAATCCCTGCTGAAGTAAATATAAGATCCTCCAGAGTAGCCCAACAAATGGGAGTATCAGGAGATGACTACTTTCAGGCAATGAACATTAAAGTAATGGAGGCTCTTGAAACTAAGGAATAAGCCTTAGCTAAAATGAGAATCTAAAAAGAAAAGGTTGTTAGAGCCTATAATAAAAAGGTAGTGCTAAAACAATTTCAAGAAAATGATAAGGTTTGGAAGATGTTTCTACCAGAAGCAAATTATAAAGACCCTCAATTAGGAAAGTGGTCACCTAAATGGCAAGGTCCTTTTATCATTCACAAGAAATTATCTGGAAATGCGTACCTGTTGAAAGATATAGATGGCAATGTAAAAGATAGGGCTTTAAATGGCAAATTTCTTAAAAACTACAATCCCTCTATCTGAGAACAACATGATCCTGTATTTTAACAAAAATATGAAGAATTGTTTCAAACATCCATAGATTACTAAGATTACATTATTTCAAAATTAATGCTCTTAGAAAAGTTTCAGCATTGTCTAACAGCTAAGCTAAGATTTTTTATGGCTGACCAAGCATTACGAAGTTTCTCCCTTTGGAGAATCAAGCTCTGTTGGATTGCGATTTCCTTGAACATCTCTTGCCTCAAAGTGGTAAGTTTGGCGCGTCCCTAGTTCAGCTTCTCTTTTTCAGTATCAATGAAGCTTTGAATGGAAGATTTCTCATTAATGATGGTGATTTCTTCTTTGTTAATCTCAGCCAAGCGGTTCTGTAAGGAATGCCTTTCATTATAAAGAAACTTCAATTGTTTATCATAAAGGTTTAAAGACTTTTGGGTCTGCGCAATGAAGCTTTTCAAAGATTTGGCTTGGGCTTCCAAAGAAGTCTCTTCTTCTTGAAGTTTATGAACTGAAAACTTGAGAGATTAAACTCCTATTTCAGTGTTACATTGCTGATGAAGAAGAGTTTCTTTCACATAGTCAAGATAAGGTGTCCAATATTCAAAGCCTTGGAATATTAAAGATTCAAAATTCTGCTTGAGAGCTTGTCTAGAAGCCTGATCATGAGGATTTTATGAGATAGTAAGACAAATATTCCATATCCTACCTTCTTGCTTGATATGTTCAGGATGTTCATCAGGACTATTTACAACACTGCTAGAAGCAGGTTGTTCCCTCACAACAATGGACAAATCCACATTTACTTCTGTTCCTCCATCAGACTCTTTCATCAGACTTGCTTCTTGATTGCTTCCCTCTGTATTATAATTAAGAAGCGAAGCCAAGTTAGCAAGATAGTGAAGTCTTGTTTTATGAAGATCATGGTTTAAATAGAGAAAGTATAAAATGAATCTATGAGGAAAAGAATGCAAACCAGTCTCTGGAAAGGATTATGAAGATGAAGGATCCTTTAATGGAGGGGTGTCCAAAGATTCAAAGTTGCTCCTCAAAGGTGCAGTGTCTAAAAGGATGACATCTGTTGGAATCTCTTCCCTTAGAATAGAGGGGTTTGCTATGACAACCGTCAAGGAAGGAGGAGAATCAAGAAACTCAACGTTCAATGGAATTAAATCTATGAGATCTTCATCGCTTTGAAAGAAGAGATTTTCTTCAGCAGATGTCATGTTATGATGCCTAGATTCTCCTTAGGGGCACTGTCTTCTTCCAAAACACCTTGTCCTTCCAAAGCAAGGACGATTGTTGACTCCAACTGGGGGGTAAATCTCACTTGGTGCAGAGACAATGGGCTACTCAGCATGTGTAATGTTGGGTTCAGCAACATGAGTTCCCTTCATATTTTATCCTGGACCAACTATTGTGGGAACGTGCTCGGCAGTTGGACTAATAAAGTTGATATTTGAAGAAGGTTATCTAAGATTAAGAGTTGTCTGCCTTTCTAATTACAAATCATCAAGATCTTTATACTTAGACTTTATTGAGCCAGATGAACCTGTAATGCACAATATATTATGTAAAAACAGGTTGATGCTAAAATAAAGCTCCATATCAAGGAATATAAATAGATGTAAATACCTGTTTTGGTTCCTTGAGTTTTATTTTTGGGAAGATTTGAGATATTGTCTTAGCATCCTCTTCATCAGAAGAAACATTGAAGTGCTGGACTTCAGAAGACGCTTCTAATTTGGGACGTTTCCTGCAGGAATGTTTCAAGGATTTTGGAGCTGAGGGGGGGCTAATGTCTCTTTTCTCAGAGACCTTCTGTACAGATTAAGATTGCTCTACTAGCTCAAGGGATGAAGTACTCTTAGAAATAGAGAGGCAGTTATAATCTCTCTTCCTAGTAGCTCTTTTGAGAGGATCGATTTGCTCCATTGGCTCCATGGTCTGAATGTCCTCTACAGTTTGGACATCTCCATAATAGGCTCCTTGATCATTAGCAGCATCATATTCGTTATCTCAAGGAATAGGCTCAGGGATTTAGTTTTCCACAACATTTCAATATAGCTTGCCGTACCTAGAGTATACTTCCATTCCCTTAGGAATTTTCAACTTTTTCTTGCCAGCTTTTGCTAAAAAGTAATGAAAGGCAGAAAGAAATTAGATAAAACTTCTTCTTTTCAAAGTTATAAAATAACTAAGAAGATAGATCACTTACCACCTAGAAAAAGTTGATCTTCCAAGTATGTTATGCCATTAACACATGGTTGATCACTTGGGAAGACATGATCCCACCATGTTTCGAAATCTTGAACAACTTCAGAAACCCATTTCCAAGGAGTAATGGACATAAGGGTGATGTTAAGAGTGTTGCTTTGAAGGGCTTTACTTGTTGTGGATTATAAACTTCTGAAGTAATGGACATAAGGGTCAGCAAATAGGATATGGATAACATCTGAAGTAATCCAAACTGCGTAGCTACTAGTTGTGGATTATAAACTTCAAAGCCCAAAATATTCAGGTTCAGCTGCTATTAAGTCCCTGGACCTAAGGACACTACTCCAAAAGTTCCACTGCCTATGGAACCAGAGTGAATGTTTAAGGATTGCATCCATGCAAGCACTGCATAAAGGCGCCAAGGCTCTTCCTCAACATAAGCAGGTTCCTTACATGGGAAGACGTTCCAGGTGCCAAGATGGCGATAAAATATACCAAGAAATGTGAGAGAAGTAAGCTGGGGTGCCAGACTACATCTGGAGATATGAGATTGAAGTAAACTTCACCGTAACAGCTATTGTTTTCAAGCTTGGAAATGAATGAAAATGGATCAAAAGAAAGGTCGTCTCCATATTTTCCCTTAGCTGCTTCAAAAGTAGGAGGAGGTTTAAGTACCAACAAGCTTAAAAAATATGTATGGCCCCAGCAAGTCAAGAGCCACAAGGGTTCAAACCCCTTATTAGTGGAGAAAATGGGAGACTCAGAGGTAGGAATGCCAAAACCTTTGAAAGACTCACTATTTCTAAAGAGGCATCTGTAAAGTTATCCTAATAAAATAGGAGCTAAAGAAACTTCTTCAGAAGTGTTGGAGATGTTAACAGCTAGAGATAGCCATAATGTTACTACACCTCCAGCCCTGGACATCATCAATCTGGAAAAGGTAAAGGTGAGGAATAATACTTCTTCTTGGGGAGTCACTGCCTCACTTGTATCCTTATTGGTGAAGAAGTAAACGATCCTTTGAAAGCCACACTTGCTAGCATTGGCAAAAGGACTAGCAATTTGGCGAAAGATAGATAAACATTGACTATATAGTTCATTATATTCTTTCACATGATGGAAGGTAGGAAGGTCAATCTCATACTTACCTGTGGGATAAGTTCTAGTGATAAAAGCAATATCAGCTAAGGTTATAGTCATTGGTCCCCATTTGAACAACAAATAATTGATGGCAGGATCCCAACAAGCCAATAAGGCAGTAGAGAGGGCTCCATAAAAATGAATAGATTCATAGGAAGCTAGCCTCAAGAAGGGAAGTATCTTGTTCTTGGTCCATTTATCATGAAAGGGTTGCATGCGCACAAACCATGCCCTTGCATCTACTCCTGAAATCCAACCTTTAAATGGTTTACTAGATAAAGGCCAATGTAAACGGATAGCTGACCTTGAAGTGAAAGAAAGCGTCCTGGGTTTACCATCTTCTAAGATGTGATCCAATAATTGGTGACACTACTGTAGAATAGGTTGATGACGTTGATTGCCTAGCTTAAAAGGAAATTCGAGACCAATAGCAGCCGTTTTCTCCTCCAAGTGCGTATCAGGAGTATTAGAACGTTTATTCGCATACTAGAATACTTGGGATTTATAATGCCTAAGGTTCACCTTTATGGCAATGCAAAGTTGACGAGCAGTTTCAGATTGCATGGATGTGGCCTTTCTGGCCAACGCCTAACTAATTTCATTTTCACGGTGAGTCCTTGCTTCTTTAGACGTTGTGGATTTAAAAATTCAATTGATGTATGTGAGTTTGTGAAAGAATTAAACTGGTCTGGAAGATTTTAATTATTTTTCTTAAAATCCTCGAATGGATATTAATGGAGAAGACAACCAAAAATAAAACACGTGCAGGAAGCGTGTCGTTTTTTGTTTGAATAGTAGTGTGTCGTTTTAGTTTGGGTCATCTTTTAGCGGGCTAATTCAACGCCAAGTTCTAAATATAGGGGTTGAAGGTCATGTATAAGTCCATATTAAATGAATAAGTGACTAGGAATCCCAAATTTTAAAATGTGTGGTTAAGGCCCACCTTTAGTCAAAGAGGTAAGTTTTAACTTAACAGGAAGAGATGGAAACTTTCCTTATATATAAAAGGGAATGATGTAATGATTAAATTCCTACCCATCTCTTGATCTTTCTACAGTAAAAAACTTCTCATGTCCCCAATTTTTTTTCTCTCTCTCTCTCTCTCTTACAAAATCATCATCCATGGATTCCCAGACATCTTCAGACTTCTCTCTCTCTGATGAGATTAACTCCCCAGAGGTTAACCAGCCTCAGTCCCAGAAGCAGTTCCCTCTTCCTCCTCCTGTTATCATAGAGGAGCCAGAGGAAAGAGAAGAAGAGGAGGAAGAGGAATCAGACGATGAGAGGGGAAATCCTTTCTCCTCAGAGGACTCCTCCTCTGCACACTCATCTTCTTCCCCATCAGATGCCTGATGAAAATGATGGTGATGAGGAGGAGGAGGAGGAGGAGGAAGAAGAAGAAGAAGAAGAAGAATAAGAAGAAGAAGAAGAAGACGAAGAAGAAGAAGAAGAAGACGAAGAAGAAGACGAAGAAGAAGAAGACGAAGAAGAAGAAGAAGAAGAAGAAGAAGAAGAAGAAGAAGAAGAAGAACAAGAAGAAGAAGAAGAGGAGGACATCCCTCCTCCTGCCCACCAGTGGAAGGAGGAAGAAGAAGAAGATGACCAACCTCCTGCAAAGAGGAGGAAGGTCCATGGGAGTGGGAGCCACTCCAAAGATGAGTTTGGCCCTGCTTAAGGGGACACCAAAGGCAGCGATTCTGAGGCGCTGACTCAAACGCCTATAAATTGCCATCTCCAAAAAATTAATTTAGCCTAGGCCTAGGAATTTAGACTTAGTTTCTAAGTTCAATCAAAGATTCTTAAAATCTTTAATTTATTCTAGGTTGTATACTTTGTTATTTTTATCTTTTTATCAAATATATAAAATATATTTTGGCTTATCTCTTTTCCAATTTATGTTATTGCAATTTTATTTGAATTATTCATTTATTTATGCATTTATATTTGTCCAATCAAAAATTAGATATTTAAATAAGAAGAACGGTTTACATAACCATCACATCAAATAATGCATGTCAAAATAATTTTAATCAAAAAGATACAAAGTGTCTATTGGGATACTAAAACTGAAATTTATTTAAACTTGGGATATGGTTACTTCTAATAGTAATGATGAAATTTCCACTTGTACACGCAATTAATGCTAATGGGTTAATTCTAGAAACATACAAATGCAATTCAAGAGTTAAGGGGCACATTATGGGATGATTCATGTTTACCCACTTTACCCACTAAGGTCTAAAAATTGCGGATATGGAATCACTAACTAAGCTTAAGATAATTAAGAAACTTAATTAATTATTTATAAAAGAAACCTGACGCTTAGTTATCCCTAACAAAGAGGAATAATTGTTTAGATGAACGTACTATAATATACCATTAAGTTGTTAAATTTGATCACTGCTATGAATTCCCCACTTTACACAAAAAGTTATACATTCCAAAATAATGTACAATCATCAAGTTGAGACTATTCTTGACTTTCCTGGAGAGTGTTGGATGCATAGATTCAACATTGACATTGTTAAGAAAGACTGGGAGGAACTCAAATAAATTGAAATCAAGAAGTAGCAAGAAAAAGTCCTCAAGTATTTTGGGGAGGGTTCAAAGATCTAACCAAGAGATATAAAAAAGAAAGACTCCGGTGCCACAAATGTGGGAAATAACATAGATTTCCTAGCGACTAATCTGTGGCCCATACTAGGAAAGAGTGACTTACTCAATCTTCTAATGGTTTGCAAGGCTTGGGGTGAAAACATTGCCAAACAATTTTTTCCTCCTGATCTAGCCTATATGTACCACAGATAAATCATTTCTGAGAGCAGCCTAGGAGTATTCATAAGAAAATATCGGGTGGTCCAGTTGGAAGCTAATCCAATAAAAGTGTACTTGTCGTTTATGGCAAGAACATATGATGGATATGGGTTTCCCTATGCCTTTAGATGAAGATTACTCGGATGATGATGATCTAGATGTGGATGAGAATGAAGAGCCACCAGTCATCATTAACTTTGCCCATCTTAGGACAAGTTAGAGTATTAGAATGAAAATGCTTAATTTCAGTTATTTAAATCTAGTTCATCAACTGTTATATTTAAATGTTCGTAGTCTTTCTTTAAAAGACTATGTAATACTTGTTGATGATTAATAAAATACATTTTCATTTCATGATAAGTTAATCTTCACAAAATGAACATATCAAGATTTTTATCCCTTACGTTCCAAATTATGTATTAAGAGGTAACAAAGGCCTTCAGTTCTCCAAGACCCCAAACTCTAAATTTGGCCTATGCAAAACGTTTGGTTCTCACATGTACCCAAACCTCAGTTAAGGTGGTGAGGGTGGAACGACACCAAGATGAGATAGAGTCGAGTACAGTAGACTTCAAGTGTGTATGTCAACTGATAAGTGTATATATTTACATATTTTTGTTCCCTAAATTTAGTCTTATTGTCGTCTTCTATGCGTTATTTTATAATATTTATCGACTTTTATTATTAATGAGTTATTTATGTCTATATTATATTATAGTGATTAAGTACCTTAAATAGTGTGTTATTTTTATATAGCTTCACTTTGCTAAAGGAGGAGAACAAAACAAAGAAGCAAAGTAGTGCAAGTATATTACAAAGAGAAGACTACACGTGAAGCAAATAAAAGGAAAACAAAAGAAAAAGGAGTAAACTTACTCCATCTTCACTATTTCACGAGAAAACCAAAGAAAGAGAGTTCTTTGTTTTTCAAGTTTACATAATTCACATCAAGAATCTCCAAGATACAAAACAAGGTAATTATGGAATTATGGAGCAAATCAGAAATCAAATCTTTTACTCTACAAGTAATTTCCAAAAATTTGATAATTGGGGATTTCTCAATCGGGTATATAAATCCCTAATTTCAATCGCTAGAAAACATGCAAGCATTGTCTGATTTTGGGTAAAGAGAAACGAGGGAGAATTGGAGTAAATTAGCAGTTGGGCTGCAATTGGAGGTAGGTGAACAACAAGGAGACGACAGTTTCGAGTACGAGTGCCGGCAGAAATTCGTCGAGTATTGAGTGATACTCTTCTCTTCTCTTGTATTACTTTGATTTGCTATATTAGTTTCAATTCAATGGACTTGAATCTGGTTTAAACTTAAATTTTCTCATGATTTTTGGGTTGATTATTGAGGATATAGATTATTTGATATTCAATTTTACACTGTTTTAAATGTCGTATGATTGGAGTTTGAGTATAATTTGCTATCTTATTGTGCTTAAATTTCAATTCATTGCTAATTATGTAGTTTGGCCTAGTTTAAATTGCATAATAAAAGTAGAGACTTATGTTAGCTTGGGTCTGCGAATGATTCAGATTAATGTTAGAGTGTAATTTGATCTAATTATATTGAGTACCTATGTATCAATTTAAATAGGATTAATGATGTTCTTCTAATTTATAATGCTTCTAGATGTAGTCGTTGAGGGTTGCGATCATATTTTCAATGGCAAGTCTAGTTTAGAATTAGTGTCGGCCTAGTTCAATACTAATTTAAAGTAAGGAAGAATAGGGTGGGATTGCTATCGAGACCACTACAGTTAATCTATTAGATTAATCTTCAACTCGATAATTATACTCAATATTATGACTAAAGTTACTAAGTTTAATGGTGGAAATTATCCGACTTGCTTGTCATCACTTGTAAATAATAGTTTAATACTTGTTTTAGTTCAGTTACTATTAGTTACTACAATCTTAAACCCCCCAAATCTAAGTAAATAGGTAAATAGTTGTATAATCTCGTTTTTTTTTTATGTTAATAATATTTTTCTCAGTTAAACTTTGAAGTAAGGAATTTAGTAGTCTCTCCGTGGGATCGACCCTTTCTTACCCTTTTCTACTTGTTAATATTTTTGAGGTCTAAGAATAGGTTTTTAATTTTATACGGTAAACGACACGTATCAAATTTTGGCACCGTTGCCGGGGAGATTTATAAAAAAATTCTGTTCTTCAAAGTTAAATTGAGTTGTTTTATATTTGTTCTTAATTTTCTTATCTAGTTATAAAAGAAAAAAAATCTTTACTATCTTGGTTTGTCTAGTCTAGTTGGGTGAGTTGGATATTTCTCATTATATAGTATGTTTTTTTATCTTGGTTTTTGCGTATTATATGCCTGGTTGTTTCTTTCTTGCTCATGTATTAGTTTAAATTTTGCATTTTTAGAGGTCTTATGAAGCTATTGTTCTGTTTTTGCTTGTCTGATTTGATAATGTTCTACCATACATCTTCAGTTTTGCTATAGGATTAGTTATTCGTGTACTAGTGCTTAGATTAAATAATATGTTATCTATGCCATTGTTTATCATGTAGTTTAATTATGTGAGCTTGTATATGTAATTGAACTTTCCATAGCTGATTGCACTACTAAAAGTTCTCTCTAGGTAAGCTATAGTAATTAATGAAAGTGACCTTTATGCTATCTCAACTTTTACATTAACAGTGACTAAGCATCATGTTTAAGACTATCCAACATGCATGGGTTCTGTTCATATATTATCAACTGTGAATTAAAGTTTTGCTCAAGAATCCATTTAGCTCTAATTCAAGGAATATAACCTTATATATGTTAGATGGTTCTAATAAGTATCCCTTGTTTCTTGGCCAAATTTTTGCAAGGTATAATCTTGTTTAATCCAATCTTGCATATTTTTTTAAGCTAAAGTTATCTTTGATCTAGTAAGTAAAATATTATGAGTAGTACATCCTTGTGTCTTGCCGACTTACTATCTAATTTACCCTAAATCCAAAATTTATTAATCTTTTGTAGGATGTAGATTATAAACAAATATTCTATACACCATAATTCTAGTTCTTTTACGAGTTTTCTCTACTCTAGCTAATGATCATATTTATATTTGGTAGCTAATTCATTGATCATAAAACAACTTATATTGGCCCTAAACTAGAATTGATTAGCATTTTATATGACTGTTATGTTCCTGGTGCCTTGTTATATTTTTATATGACTGATACTCTGGTATTAAACTGTATGAAATGTCTTTATTTATTTCAGTATAATTTTCCAGACAATAATTCTAATAGACATTGTCGACTTGTGACACAATATGTTTAGAATAAGAGTTAACTAGTTATAAATACAGACTGATCAGACTTGATTTTTAGAAATTCTTGTTTGTAAGTGATGATTATAAGTGACAATTGCAACTTGAAGTGTAATACATAACAGGAACTACATGTAAGATCCAACACGCTTTTAATATGGTTTTAATTCAATAGCCTAAAAGTTGTTTTTGCATACTACCATTTCTTATCTTTCATATTGTCAGCATGCGTTTATCTAACTAATTTATGAGCACATTTACAGGTTAGAGGGTAAAAATATATGGAAGGGCTTGAAAGTTAAAGTATGACAGTAATATATTGTTGAAGTAATTATGCAATGTGTCATTATAATTACAACAAGCTCAGTGTGAAAATAACAACTTTAGTTATTCAACTTCCTGCAAATTATTCTTAGATTAGTCTGATTTGACCTCATAGGTTTATTGTTTATGTGATGATTAAATAAAAAAAAGGGTGCTGCATATGATGTCAAGAGTTAAATGCGTTTAAACTTAGCATATGAATGAATTACCAGCACAATTGGTACAAGTTTTAGTCACATCTTTAAGCTGTCATTTCAGATTTTTCTATATATTATTCCTTTTAACTTATTAATTTATGATCCAACATTCATATGCATTATCATCTGATTTACATCTAATATATGGTATGAGTTGAATATGCTTAAATCTATATATAGCAAGAGCCATATCTAAATGAGCATCAAGTAGTTAGAATTATGCTAGCACATGTCGCACTCTATTTCTAAAAATTTCCAAATCAGCATTCTATTAACTTAATAGCTGTTCAATTAGTTCATGTTTAGCTGATTTGTATTTTCTGCTCAGGTTTATGGTCAAATATTAGCAGGTAATAATTCTGCATTTTCTGTGTACAGTACATGAACACACGCTTACGACGTGAACGATTGTTGTTTGATCCAGAAATAGAGCGGACAGCCAGAAAAACAAGGAAAGAATTCCTAGAAAGACAACGAGAAGAACGTCTTTATCTTGAGAACTTATTCAAAGACGAAGAAGAGATGGGTGATGAAAGAACCTTGAAGGAGCTAACTGCACCTAAACTGGATGATGAACCACTTGGCATTGTTTTTCCAACCTTGGAGAAACCT
>NC_079205.1:19178275-19179618 GCF_026745355.1 Beta vulgaris subsp. vulgaris | reverse complement strand
GGAGGTTTGTATGGTATTTCCCCCTCCAAAACTTAAGTCAAGTATCAGGAGTTGAAAGGAAACTTTAGAGAGATAATCTATGGCAGAATAACAGCACACTGCTCTGAAAAACGTACATTTCTCATGATTTCAAGGACTATTTATAGTGTCTGAAGTAATTGTTGTACCCTAATGTGACCCTAATTTAGGAGTATCTGATTGGCTGCAATAGTTTTATGACACGTGGCAATCATTGATTAGAGAGTACACATCATCCATTCTACAGTAATGACTTTTGTAGATGTTAGGCCTAAGTACAGATTGGGCCAAAAGGAGGGCTAGTACGACTCTTTTTATTCAGAAAGGTGTACATTAGACCATACACCTTTTTCATGTACTTTTCTACAGCAATGAAGGGACACGTGTAGGAATAGGATGGAGCCACGTGTCTTATTTATAGTCGTTAATTTTTAGGCTATAACATTTACCCCTTAAAAGAGGATTTTTACCATTAGGCGTCAAGACGGTTGGAATTCTCTTTTAATCGAAGAGAACTTCCCTAATCTTTTCAAAGTGAAGAAGGCGCCAAATTACCGGTCTCAACAGGTCAACCCACAGAGGTTTTTGAATGCAACGATTATTTTTACTGGATGGGAAGGTCGTTTTTACCTCCCTATAAATACATGTCCTTATCCTTTCTGAAATCATTTTCACACCTTGAGAGAATTTTCCTAGAGAGAGCTGCCAAATTTTTTACTGAACTTGTAGAGAGAAAAAGAGCGTCCGTCCGAGATATTGATAACCTTCTTCGACCGTCCAAGTAATTCCAACAGGTATCCCTTTCTTCTTTTAATTGTCAATTTTTGTTTTTGTTTTTCATTCTTTTTTAAGAAAAAATGGATTCGTCCTCTTCATCGAACAATCTCGGCCGCTTAAGGGTTGACCTTAACCCTAAAACAGAGAGTCTTTCCTCTTCAGCACATTCTAGAGTTGGGCCTATTCTGGCCAGACATGCATTTTCTTTTCACGGATATGGACGGCAAAGTCAGACGACCCAGTCTTTACCTATGCAAGGTGTTCTAGCGCGCGTTAAGAAAACGTCTTGCATTAGACGTGGGGTAAATCTCCTGGCCTCAAGCTTAGAAATGGAGGTGTCAACTGGCCGAATTCCTGATGAAAGGGAGCGCGAAGTTCATAGCGCTCGGCCAGCAAAAAGTCGCTATATCATTCATTTATAGAAGAAATAATTAATGTATAGGCAAGTTATTCCTCCCAACTTTCTAATTATTCAATATACTAGCTGATTTTTTTGAATATGACTATTAAATTTTTGGAGAGAAAGTAAGTTATTCCTCCGAACTTTA